>NC_090751.1:26677384-26681204 GCF_036898095.1 Palaemon carinicauda | reverse complement strand
GACGACTTCCAGCCAGGAGAACAACGTACAAGACGTCATTAAATGCCATTACCCCAAGAGCAAATTGCCAACAGATCTCTGGACGCTATTGTTTGTCTAAATCACTCGGTTTCATAGGAGAACCGTTGGATTTGGGGGGAAAATGCAGGAAAAAATACATGAAATTGCATCCCGTGGATTTATTTATTACAGAATGTATAAAGTGGAATGTTTTTTTGTTTTTATTATTATTTTCAAGTATTGTGAGCTTTTGCAGATACAACGTTGATCAAGGTTGTAAATATAAAACTTTATAGCAATGAAACCTAAGAACATGATATATAGTTGAATAATGTAAAATAAGATAAAATGAATAAACATGAAACGGATTAAAAATTATATAAAATTAATAAACACCATAATAAAAAGGATACATAATACATAGAATGAATAAATAGGAATAATAACAAACTCCTCCTTGCACAATTAAATGCTGATCTTAAGAAAATATTTTCTAAATTAGTTATTTGACTTTGAGGGCTTTTAAAATGTTAGTAAGCATTTCACATGAGTAGCCTTTGAAAAGAGAGAGAGAGAGAGAGAGAGAGAGAGAGAGAGAGAGAGAGGAGAGAGAGAGAGAGAGAGAGAGAGAGAGAGAAAATGTTAATAGTAACTTTGAAATCAGAGTGAATTTAGATAATAAACATTTGAGAACACATCTGTCTGGACAAACTTGGAACTGAGAGAGAGAGAGAGAGAGAGAGAGAGAGAGAGAGAGAGATCCTTAATCCAATGATATTTCTAAAAATTCAAAGAAACATCTCTTCAAAGTCCTGAGCTACGGAATCCTCTATAGCCCTACGTTTTCCCGTATTCACAGTTTCATGCTTATTCCATTTCTCTTCAAACTTCCATTTCATTTTACTTCAAATTTAAAGGTTTAAAAGGCAAGTCATGAATGGCAGAGGCAAGGGACAGTGACAGTGCCTTAGAGACTGACCATATATATATATATATATATATATGTATATATGTATATATATATATATATATATATTTATATATATATAAATATATATATATATAAATATACATATATATATATATATATATAAATATATATATACTGTATATATATATATATATATATATATTTATATATATATATATATATGTGTGTGTGTGTGTGTGTTGGTGTGTGTGTGTATATGATCAACGGCTAAACCCCTCCACACCCAAAATAAGACCAGGGAGGTCCTGACAATGGCTGCTGATGCCTAAAGCAGATAGACCTATAGGATCCCACAATAGGTACGGCTTAAGCTCGATTGTTTCTTGTACTATCTGCAACCTAACCATCCTTGTGAGCTTAGGATCCCCATTCCTAAGCTTACATGGATGATGAGGTTGCTGACACTACAAGAGACTATCGAGCTTAAGTGGGACTCGAACCCCCGTCCGGCAAATCGCCAGGCAGGGACGTTTCCAATAGGATAAGAGGTGGAATTAATCTTACTATAACATTAAGGTAATATTAAAGTTAACTTACTTCCAGATTAATAATTTCTCAGGTAATAAATTATGATTTCAAAGCGTAAATGCAAATTAGACCCATTCATTACGATCTCTCACCTGATTAACATACTGATTACAAGTTATACCTGTATCAAATGATGATGCCTATACTTCCCCATCATTATCGCGTAACATATATCAAATATAAATGTCTTTTGGAATATATCAATATATATTTTTTTTATTATTAGTCATAACGGCCATGTACATTCCAGAAGACAGGAGGATTATTATCATGCCTTCGGTGAGATATGATAAACGATTATTATAAATATTCTTTTTTATAACTACCGGTATTTGGTATATGTCGTATGTAGTAATTTACGATAAGAGAGAGAGAGAGAGGAGAGAGAGAGAGAGAGAGAGAGAGAGGTAAATTAGTGTAAATAATAGTCTAAGTGAAATATCCAAACAGTAGAAATGAGAGAGGGAGAGAGAGAGAGAGAGAGAGAGAGAGAGGTAAATTAGTATAAATAATAGTCTAAGTGAAATATCCAAACAGTAGAAATGAGAGAGAGAGAGAGAGAGAGAGAGAGAGAGAGAGAGAGCGTAAAATAAATAAATCTGAGTGAAATATCCAAACAGTAGAAATGAGAGAGAGAGAGAGAGAGAGAGAGAGAGAGAGAGAGAAAAGCTCTTCATATTAAGAACAACCTCTCTATGTTTTGTGGAAAAATAAGTATACTATCCAGTTGGATACAAGAATTACTGGCACACACTGTTCTGAGGAAATGCACCCTGTCACACCCTTACTGCATGGCGAGTTCCTGTATGTAGCCCCGCCTACCACCTATGCCATCTCTACACCAATAGTCAATTCTTTTTAGTGAGGCAGATTTGTACCGACTCGCAGAGGTGCCCCTTTTCGCTCGGAAATGTTTCCTGGTCGCTGATTGGTTGGACAAGGTTATTCTAACCAATGAGATAGCAGGAAACGTTTCCGAGCTAAAAGGCCACCGTAGCGAGTCGGTGCAAAGGCACCTCATTAAAAAATTGACTATAGCTATTTGGTTACTCATCACGCAATAAGGGTGTGACAAGGTGCCCTTCTTCAGAGCATGAAATTACAAAGGTAATCCACAAACATGTTACACAACAGAGTCACGAATCTAAATAAATTTTCTTCAAAACTGATATAATAATCACAAAGTATATGGGAAATATAATATTTTCAGGTAAATTAAATATCTTCATATGTTCAATTTTGATTTCTATCAGTCAACATTCATACTCAAAATTATTTCAACGTTTACCCCTTATCATATTAATAGCGAAATTATTGTCACCTTAATACTTTTGAACGTATATACATGTGTTTATATATATATATATATATATATATACATATATCATATATATATACTGTATATATATATAGAGAGAGAGAGAGAGAGAGAGGAGAGAGAGAGAGAGAGAGCATCCACTTTAAAATCACAGCCATATATTTACTCAGACAGCCTCTATAAGGTTTATAACGCTTCTAGATGACTAAAATTTACAGCAGGAACAAATGCAAGTTTCTAGTCAACTGCAGGACAAAAGCCTCAGACATGCTTTTATTCCTGTCTGGGTTTTTGTCAACTAAGGATTGGTGATGGTGGGAGATTTTCGTCAGACCATTCACAGCAAACTTACCAACCAACTATGGCTAGGCCTAACTAGTAGAGCTTTGGTGATCAAGGTGATACACAAATCCTTTCACCACTTGAGGTAACACTCTCAAAAATGTGTGTGTGTGTGTGTATATATATATATATATATATATACATATATATATATATATATATATATAACCAGTTCAAAGCAATTACTTGGAAATTAAGTAACTGGCCCCAACACCTCCCCACTGAAGTCGACTAACTACCAAGTATACAATTCCCTTCTTTAGTCAACAAATTCCAAGTAAGATGTATCCCAAGTTATCTTCCGTTAACGAAGCAATGCATAATAACCGGAGTCTGTTATATCTTTCCCATATTCCACAGTAATCAAAAGGACCCTTTATGCGAATGACTCGTTTTTTCGGGTTCAATATAGACTCTTGTGTTTTGTGTTTGAGCCCGTATGTTCGTCAAGTCCCATCATCTGCGTGTCAGTGTAGAAGATGAAAAAAGTGTTCGTATCTCGCGTTATATGATGGCCCATATGGTGTGCCCAGCTAGGAGGAATGTCCCGTAATGCTTAAGCAATAATAGAGGATAATTATCTCTCTCTCTCTCTCTCTCCTCCTCTCTCTCTCTCTCTCTCTTATATATGTATGTATATA
>NC_090751.1:26652384-26664884 GCF_036898095.1 Palaemon carinicauda | reverse complement strand
GGAGATTTAAATAAAAACTTCTCTGTGAGGTTCAATGAGAAATATAATGCATCTACTTATTATTTAATGAACGAGTATTAAATATATTTAGTTAATTTTTTTTTTAATTGATAGATAAAAAAAATAAATTAAAAATATAAATGTTTTGGAGATTTAAATAAAACTTCTCTGTGAGGTTCAATGAGAAATATAATGCATCTACTTATTATTTAATGAACGAGTATTAAATATATTTAGTTAATTTTTTTTTAATTGATAGATAAAAAAAATAAATTAAAAATATAAATGTTTTGGAGATTTAAATAAACTTCTCTGTGAGGTTCAATGAGAAATATAATGCATCTACTTATTATTTAATGAACGAGTATTAAATATATTTAGTTAATTTTTTTTTAATTGATAGATAAAAAAAAATAAATTAAAAATATGTTTTGGAGATTCAAATAAAACTTCTCTGTGAGGTTCAATGAGAAATATAATGCATCTACTTATTATTTAATGAATGAGTATTAAATATATTTAGTTAATATTTTTTTTTAATTGATAGATAAAAAAAATAAATTAGAAATATAAATGTTTTGGAGATTCAAATTAAACCTTCTCTGTGAGGTTCATTAAGCGTAAATGCATCTACTTATTTAATGAACGAGTATTGAATTTATTCAGTTAATAAAAAATAAAAAATAAATTAATAGATAAAAAAATTAATTCAAAATATAAATGTTTTGGAGATTCGAATTAAAACTTCTCTGTGAGGTTCATTAAGCGTAAATGCATCTACTTATTTAATGGACGAGTATTGAATTTATTCAGTTAATAAAAAATAAAAAATAAATTAGATAAAAAAATTAATTCAAATATAAATGTTTTGGAGACTCAAATTAAAACTTCTCTGTGAGGTTCATTAAGCGCAAATGCATCTACTTATTTAATGAACGAGTATTGATTTTATTGAATTGAATCAGGTATGGCTACATTTTTTTTTCATTCACGAACACTCATCCACATTGCATCTTGAATCTTTCCTATGGATGATATAAAGAGGATTCTTTTGTTTTTCATTTCAGAGAGATTTGTTCACCAAACTTTCAGCTGGGCTCTACAAGGCACTAGAAGAGTTGGAAGACCCAGGCCTACATGGCTCAGAACTATGAAGTGCAAATGAATGGAGAAGTATTGAATTGAAAGCTCAAAATAGAGAGGACTGGCGAAATCTAACCGAGGACCTTTGCGTCAATAGGCGTAGGAGGAGTTGATGATGATGATGATGATGATGATGATTTGTTCATTTTTGGTACTAGATACACAACAATTCTCGAGAGTACAAAAGAAATATCAAATTTTTCAGTTAATCCCTTTTAATCATATCTACGATATCATTCTTGATTAGTGGACGCAACCCGTCAAAAATGACGGCTAAGTAATTATATCTGTAGATATGCACATCCGCACACACAAATTATGAATCATTTCCACCCCTTTCCTAACTACAACGGCAGCTGTGGTTCCCGAGTGTACCTCTCGGGGTAACCCCCTCTCAACAGAGTATGACAACACCCTCTCCCCCATTCGGAGTATATATATATATATATATATATTTATATATATATACATATATATATATTTATATATATTTATATATATACATATATATATATATATATATAGATATTTATATATATACGTATAAATAAATATATATATATATATATATATACATATTTATATATATATATATATATATTTATACATATATATGATCATACATATACATATATATATATATATATATATACATATACATATAACCAGACAGTTGCTCTTTATCATAGAGGTGAGATTATCCTACCCCTTCTTTCCTTACTTTCACATTAAAGCGTTAAAAGACCATACAATCCAGATGACTATCATTAACTCCTCTCTCAATCAAAACTTTCACCCAAGACGTCTAGTTTACCTCCCCTATGCAAAGGACCTGACCAGCTGTTCCTATTACGTAAGCGAAAGCTTTCAAAAACTATTCTTCCCCTATCTATGGTTCTTCCCTATTCGTCCCCATAATAAGACTTTCAACAGCATGGACACCCTTTCTAACTTTATAATCTGTCATTATCGGATCATAGCCTAGTTAATATCGGCATGTGTTCCCACCCCAGTCGTGATATATTCAGCATAACTATTATTTCCTTTGCAATTCCTTGCTGATGACGAGAAGAGAATCTCTCTTCCAACATCACTCTCACTTTCTTAATTACCTTCATTGCCATCTCTCAGGTTCCTTTTCCAGCCCCAATCGACTTCCTCCAATATCTATACTGACAGCGGTTGAACCTCGTTACATATAATAATAATAATAATAATAATAATAATAATAATAATAATAATAATAATAATAATAATAATAATAATGTTTATTCAACAAAATATTTATAGAGAATATATTTACAATAAAGATTCAACCCAAGCTCGTAAGAAGCAGAGCTAAAATAATATTGTAAATAAGAACAAATAAATATTAATGAAAATATACAGTATATATGCATACACATAAGCACATACACACAAACACACACACATATACATATATATATATATATATATATATACATATATTTATATATATATATATATATACATATATACATATTTATGTATATATATATATATATATATACATATATATATATATATATATGTATACAAAATGATTATTAGCTTAAAAACAAAATCGAAGTTTATATTCATATAATAGAGAGACGTGGTAGACGTGATAATAATAGTTTGTTAGAAGAGATTCGGTAGAACGCTAGAAAATTATATCAAGTTTTACATTCATTCGAAAAATGAATCTCAGTTTTATTCTTACCATCAAACTCCCCACCCAAAATCCCTTCTCTTAATCCTAATCAAGATTTCCAGTTTTATATGAATCCCTCAAGAATGAAAACCTCCTTTCCAGCAGGAGGTTCTGACTACAACCCTCCCATAGGCTCAAAAAAATCGAACCCCCAACCCCGGTTAATGCAACCCCCAGCAACTATCAGTTCTAGATGAACCCCCAAAATGAAAACCTTTCCAGCGGGAGGTTCTGACTACAACCCTCCCAGAGGCTCAAAAAATTCAAACCCCCCACCGCCGTTAATGGAACCCCCAGCAACTATCAGTTCTACATGAACCCCCAGAATGAAAACCTCCTTTCCAGCAAGAGGTTCTGACTACAACCCTCCCAGAGGCTAAAAAAAATCCAACCCCCAACCAAGGTTAATGCAACCCCCAGCAGCTATCAGTCTTAGATGAACCCCCAGAATGAAATCCTCCTTTCTAGTAAGAGGTTCTGACTACAACCCTCTCAGAAGCTCAAAAAACCCAACCCTCAACACCCGTTAATGGAAACCCCAGCAACTATCAGTTCTAGATGAACCCCCAGAATGAAAACCTCCCTTCCAGCAGGAGGTTCTGACTACAACCCTCCCAGCGGCTCAAAAAAATCGAACCCCCAACCCCCGTTAATGCAACCCCCAGTAACTATCAGTTCTAGATGAACCCCCAGAATGAAAACCTCCTTTCCAGCGGGAGGTTCTGACTACAACCCTCCCAGAGGCTCAAAAAAATCGAACCCCCAACCCCGGTTAATGCAACCCCCAGCAACTATCAGTCTTAGATGAACCCCCAGAATGAAAACCTCTTTTCCAGCGGGAGGGTTCTGACTACAACCCTCCCAGAGGATCAAAAAAATCGAACCCCCAACACCCGTTAATGGAACACCCAGCAGCTATCAGTCTTAGATGAACCGCCAGAATGAAAACCTCCTTTCCATCAGGAGGTTCTGACTACAACCCTCACAAAAGCTAAAAAAAATCCAACGCCCCAACCCCGGTTAATGCAACCCCCAGCAGCTATCAGTCTTAGATGAACCCCCAGAATGAAAACCCCCTTTCCAGAGGGAGGTTCTGACTACAACCCTCCAAGAAGATAAAAAAAAACCAACCCCCAACCCTAGTTAATGGAAACCCCAGCAGCCATCAGTCTTAGATGAACCCCCAGAATTAAAACCTCCTTTCCAGCAGGAGGATCTAACTACAACTCCCAGAAGCTCCAAAAAAAATCGAACCCCCAACCCCTGTTAATGCAACCCCCAGCAGCTATCAGTCTTAGATGACCCCCCCCCCCCCCCCCAATGAAAACCTTCTTTCCAGCAGGAGGGTCTGAATACAACTCCCAGAAGCTCCCAAAAAAATCGAACCCCCTACCCCTGTAAATGCAACCCCTAGCAACTATCAGTCTTAGATGAACCCCCCAGAATGAAAACCTCCTTTTCAGGAGGAGGGTCTGACTACTACTCCCAGAAGCTCAAAAAAAAAAAAAAAAAAAAAAATCGAACCCCCAACCCCGGTTAATGGAACCACGAGTGGCTATATAGCTACCTTGTCACCAATTCCCCCTACGCAATCGATCCTATTCCCCCTCCCCCTCAATTCCACCCTACCTCCTTCCTCTCCCCCTCCCCCTATCCCCTCCTTATCCCCATTTCCTGGTGGAGGAGTTTCTCCTCATCCATCGTGGGCCTGCGGTTTCACGGCATATAAATTTCGAAGACATTACGTCGCTCTTTAAACATTGGATGGAACTGGCGAGTCCCTGGTTTTTCAAGAATGGCCAGCTATGCAACGCTAGTCTTCTCTCTCTCTCTCTCTCTCTCTCTCTCTCTCTCTCTCTCTCATTTGTACTATGCATCATAATAAGCTTCTGCAAGCGCACTTCTTTCTTTAATTCAGTGACTCAATTCCACATCAAACGTCAGAATGGTTACGACCACAGCCGCTGTGACGCCAAAAAAATACCAAGCCAGCTTGAGAACGGAGGCATGAGTTTAATTCAAGCAATTTGCTCAAGCAAACAATACCTCGAGTTGACATAAACCCAACTTAATGTAAGAAAAAATTTTATTTTCTCAAGAAGACACAATCAAGCAGCAGGAGACTGTGGCTTATCTGATGCAATTTGCCTTCATTAAAAAAGACTGTCTTATTCTTTCCGGTTGTCAAGAGCGATTTCGGTAACTGGGGTCTGTCTGACTGGGGGGGGGGGGGCGTTTACCGCTGGCGTTCACGTTATGAGGAGAAGGCCTGATCTAATAATAACAATACCGCAGAGGCGGACGGGATGGGCAATCTCATGTCAGCTGTAAACCAGGAGTATGTAAGTAGAAAAAAAAAAAAATATCATCATCATCTCCTCCTAGCCCATTGACACATAGGGCCTCGGTTAGATTCTGCCAGACGTCTCCGTCTTGAGCTTTCAGTTCAATACTTCTCCATCCATCATCTCATACTTCGCGCTTTATAGTCCTTAACCATGTACGCCTGGGTTTTCCAATTCTTCTAGTGCCTTTTAGAGCCCAGCAATAAATCAAGTAAAATAAAGAGCTTAGCCCTGATGCAATAGTTCTGAGTATTAAATGATGGGCAATTAAAATTTAGGGAACCCCGAAGCAGATATAAAATCCCAAATCTTGACAGAAGACGAAAAAATGAATGACGTAAGTCTACACTGTAAAGAGCTAAACGTGAGAAGCGGTTGCTGATTCTTGTGCATTTCCTAAGCCCGGATAAAAGCAGAGGGCCGATTTTACTATCTATGACCCCTACCTCTCATGCGTTACTGAACACTTACAAATACAGTGGCAACGTGTTCGCCTAGCATTTGCATGGCAGCAGATTGATCCTCGACCAGGAATGTGAGTTCAAGCTGTTTACTGGGGATGCCACTGTTTGTCCGGCTGACGTTCTGGAGAGTATTTATGCTAATGAAACTGGAACTGAAACTAAACATCTATATCTTCACCCACAACAGTCTAGTGCAAGAAGCTACGGAGTAGAGCCAGCAAAAAAAAAAGAAAAAAAAAACAGGGAATTTATAGATATTTACAATAATCGAAAGCTGCAGATTACCAGTCCTTCCGGCGACCCAAAATTAGTGCCTTAGACCATTGATTGAAAAAGATAGAATAAGATAAATATGCAATCCTTCCCCCGTGTATATAAGACACCTGCCCAAATCCCAAGCATCCGCTTTCGAGATTAAATCATCTCTCGAGATGCTGAACACTGGAGGCATTTTCACACGAACACGCTACAGTCAAGCTTTGTACTCAATAACAAGTACAGGGGATAGAATGAAAATGCGGGTTCACACGGTTGAACGATTCACCGAACGCCGTTCGACATACAAGTGTTTGAAGTGATGTTCGAACGTTTGAACGGGGTATTTGGTTGTCGAACACGTTCGTTGAACGGTTCGAGGAAAGTATGTTTTCGCCTGACTTTTGTGGGCGGGGCTTCACTGTCCACATACCTTATGCCCTTGTGGCTGACTCCACCTCTTCAAACTGTTTGATAAGCAGGTTCGACAACCGAGTTCGACAAACCGTTCGACGGTGTAAAACCCGCTCAAGTCTCATATACTGATTGAGTCCATTTTACCTTCAGGTATGTTGACGTACAGTTGGGCAGCTATATGCTTCAAAATGCCTTAAGAGGTCTGGGAGTTAGTTGGGCACTAAGAGACTTAAAAGATGGTTTAGGAGCAAAAACTCCGTCGAAAGGAATATAACGGGGAAAAATTCTAAAGGAATCATTTGTCATTGCAGTCATCATTATCATTGTGGTGAGAGTTTTCATACCACTTTGCCTTTTTTCACTTACTAAAATCCATGAAGAGTATATATAGTTTCCTTTTACAGTTTAGATAAATCCTAAGTACTTTGTTCACGAGTGAAATTTTTTTTTTTTTTTTTAGGGGGGGGGGGGCACGTTTAAAGGAACGACTTCAATCCTCCCATCTACTACGCTGGCTACTCGACACGGAGTTTTGGCAACAAGACACTGGAAAAAGCTCCAGTTCGAAACCACTGGTTGCTTTGGCGATGTTTGTTTTATAGATTGTCTGGTGCCGTTGGCCAGACATATGATCTTGCAACTTTACAACCCGTTTGGAGGGGATCGTCTTTGGAAGTTTCAATTGACCTGGTGTGGAGCCCCGATCAGCAATTCGTTCCTGTTTTTGGACATTCTGATAATTTTTCATTTTATTTCATATATTTTAGATTAGAGGATTCTCATGATATATCTAGGGTATTTAACACCACAGGCTCTTGCTCCGCAGAAAGACGTCTGTCAGGGAAGATGGTTTAAGGTTTAAAAGCCACTCATGAACGGCAGAGCCAAGAGACAGTAATAATGCCCTGGCAGGACAATGTCCTAGAGACTGGCCTTATTCACATATGATCAGCGGCCAAGTCCCATCTTCATCCAAGCAAGGACCAAGGAGAGCCAGGCAATAGATGCTAATAACTCAGCAAGTACACCTATAAGCACCCTTCACAAGGATGGTGAAGTTGCAGACATTACAAAACTATCAAACATGAGCAGGTCTCGAACCCAGTCTAGTATATAACCAGGCTTGGGCGTTTCCAATAGGCTACCACGCCCCTTGGATGTATAATAGAAGCCTGATTGGGACCACAGGACACACACACACACACATACATATATATATATATATATATAGGGGACCTCAGGCCACACACACACATATATACATATACATATATATATATATATATATATGTATGTATATATGTGTATATATGTATATATATACATATATATATATATATATATATAAGTATACTATTAGATGTTACTCGCAAACCCTTTGAACTATTTTTCATTTCTTTCCTTCTAACCAAATGTTTCTGGAAATTGCTGTTTACTTTGTGGTTCCTCCATTGTCAAATGAAACCGCCTTGGAATTCTCCCGCCTCCTTAAGGAAATTTAGTAAATACATAATTTACAGGAAACGATCATTACCGTTGCTGAATTAGGCGTGTGTTTATGACAGGATTTCCTCGAAATATTGTTACGATTTTTATTCTGGTTGAAATTACTGTTACGGCTGACTTACGTGATTGGCTAACAAACAAATAACAATGGGAAATTTAAGAACAAACAGGGATATTCATAATAGGTTTCATAACGGATTTTGGTACATGATAATAAGAAATATATATAATATATATATATATATATATATAAATATATAGATATATATATATATATATATAAATATATAGATATATATATATATATATATAAAATATATATATATATATATATATATAGATATTTATATATATATATATATATATATACATATATATATATGTAATGATTTTTACGTCAAACCATTTTGTGTATATATATATACAGTATATATATAAATATATATACTTATATATATAATATATATATACATATATATATATATATATATATACACACACAAAATGGTTAGGCATAAAAATCATTATATATATATATATATATATAATATATATATATATATATATATACATACACAAAATGGTTAGACAAAAAATATCACACAGGATCGAATAATAATATTATTTATTATAATCATATTTGGCGATCATGAGACCAAAAAAAATACAGAGAAACAAAAAGAATGAAAAATAAAAACACAAAAATAAAATTAATCGCTTATCAAACTTGCTGATAAACAGAGCGAAAACAACGAAAACAAAAAAATAAATAAACAAATTAAAAAAAATTGTCACGCACGATCAAAACATCACGACCAAAGACTATAAAAAAATAAAACACTAAATTAAAGAAAAAACAAGGAGGAAAATAAGAGAAAAAAGACGAAAGAAGGAAAGCCGAATAAAAAGAAAATAAAAATAAAAGAAGAGTAGTAAGCGGAGGGTATTCAACCCGCCATCAACCTGTTTCCGGTATTTTAACACTGAGAAGGAATTATCTTTTGCATATGACAAGATATTATTGCCGCTCTTTCAAGTTCTCTTATTACCAAACCGCGGGAAGGGGGGGAGGGAAGGAGGAAGGGAGGAGGAAGGGGGAAGGGAAGGGGAGAGGAAGGGGAAGGGAAGGGGAGAGGAAGGGGGAGGGGGGAGAGGAAGATGAAGGATGAAGGGGAGGAGAGGGAGGGGAAGGGGAAAAGAAGGGGGAGGTGAAGGGGGAGGGGGGAGAGGATGAGGGAGGGGAGGGGAGGGGAAGATGAAGGAGAAGGGAGGATATGGGAGAGGAAGGGGGATGGGGAGGGGGAGGGGAAGATGAAGGAGGAAGGAAGGGGGAGGGGAGGGGGAGAAGAGGGGAGGGGAGAAGAGGGGAGTGGAGGGGGAAGGACGGGGGAGGGAAGGGGAGGGGGAGGGGGATGAAAGAAGGAGAAAGAGGAGGGGGGAGAGAAAGGGGGAGGGGGAAGGAGGCCGTTCGGGAACCGACCGATTGTTCGGTTTAATTGTGATCGGGAGGGGGGTGGGATTCGCTTCTGTGGTTGTTATTTGTTGTTCTATCTGTAGGAGTTATTACCTCCGGTAAAGAGGTAATATTATTTACTAGGATTGCGGTAAATGGGGACATGTAAATTCGGTGCAGAAATGCTGCCGTAAAAGGAGCATTAAATGAAACATAAAATTGTCTATTTTCTTAAAGTATGCTGTATTACATAATAATAATATTATTAGTAGTAGTAGTAGTAGTAGTAGTAGTAGTAGTAGTAGTAGTAGAGAAAGCACGAGTGTTAGATTTAACTGCAATCTAGTTGTTAGTTATTGTCTCCTATTCAGCATGATTACATAAAAACGGGAAAACGCAATTCAGTGCGAAATATACTGACGTAAAATGAGTATTTACTTGAACAAATAGAATTGGTTTCTCGTTATCCTGGGCGGTTGCTACAGATATCTTACTGGAATGTGTAAAATAATTGTGTACAACGATGGCTCACTTAAATATCTTATTATTATTACTATTATTATTTCAACTACACATATTTTTCCGATGGGAAAGTTGTAAACCTTTACAATTCTAAGTTAAAGTGAAAGATCCCCTCTTGCTAGTAAGGCCATTGTCATAACCACTAAAAATTTTTAAAAATAACGATGATGCATTATATTTAAAATCATGATTTTGTGCCATATAACCCAGTCCAGATACCTGGAGGGGGTCACTCGTCGCCCGATGTGAAGCTTGGAGGGAGAACCCTGCTGTTGTAATATCAAATAAATGTTAAAAGAGTTTGGCCGGCAAGAAGAAAAACGAAGCGAAAATGGAGGAAAGTAGAGGCCTAAAACGGGTTGCAAAAGACTCCTTTATAATGTCCCAAGTTAGCGGTGATACCTCAGTGCCACCCATTAGACCATCACAACAAATATCATTGTAAGCATTATCCCTTGAACCCAGGTTATAATCATCATCATTATCGTCGATCGCAATGATCACTATTCACCACTATCATACTTGAATTACATTCAACATCAAAACCCAATCGAATCCATAGAAGCCATAGAGAATTGAAAACAGATTACATGCGACAGGAGTGTTGAAGTTACTTAAGGTTTGGGAGTTGGTATTAATTTATCCTCTTTCAATGCGCCAAGGTATGTCCTCCTTTACGACTTCCTGGATGTCTCCTGGAAGACTTCCTGGAAACGTCTCCAGGAAGACTTCCAGGATATATCTCCAGGAAGACTTCCTGTATATCTCTCCTTGACAACTTCCTGGATTTCTCTCCTGGAAGACTTCCTGTATATGTCTCCTGGAAGACTTCCTGTATGTCTCCCGGAAGACTTCCTGGATCTCTCCTTGACGAACTTCCTGGAGACGTCTCCTGGAAGACTTCCTGGATCTCTCTCCTTGACAACTTCCTGGTGATGTCTCCTGGAAGACTTCTTGGATCTCTCTCCCTGACAACTTCCTGGAAGATATCTTGGATGTCTCTCCTAGAAGACTCCCTGAATCTCTCTCCTTGACGACTTCCTGGAGATGTCTCCTGAAAGACTTTTTGGATCTCTCTCCTTGACAACTTCCTGGAGATGTCTCCTGGAAGACTTTTTGGATGTCTCTCCTAGAAAACTTCCTGAATGTCTCTCTTGACGACTTCGTGGAGATGTCTCCTGAAAGACTTCTTGGATATCTCTCCTTGACGACTTCCAGGAGATGTCTCCTGAAAAGACTTTCTGGATATGTCTCCCGGACGAATTCCTGGATATGTCCCCAGGAAGACTTTCTGGATCTCACTTCTTGAATACTTCCTAGAAGACTTCCTGTATATGTCTCCTGGAAAGACTTCCTGGATATGTCCCCAGAAAGACTTCCTGTATATCTCTCCTTGACAACTTCCTGGATTTCTCTCCTGGAAGACTTCCTGTATATGTCTCCTGGAAGACTTCCTGTATGTCTCCCGGAAGACTTCCTGGATCTCTCCTTGACGACTTCCTAGAGATGTCTCCTGGAAGACTTCCTGGATCTCTCTCCTTGACAACTTCCTGGAGATGTCTCCTGGAAGACTTCTTGGATCTCTCTCCCTGACAACTTCCTGGAAGATATCTTGGATGTCCTCTCCTAGAAGACTCCCTGAATCTCTCTCCTTGACGACTTCCTGGAGATGTCTCCTGAAAGACTTTTTGGATCTCTCTCCTTGACAACTTCCTGGAGATGTCTCCTGGAAGACTTTTTGGATGTCTCTCCTAGAAAACTTCCTGAATGTCTCTCCTTGACGACTTCGTGGAGATGTCTCCTGAAAGACTTCTTGGATATCTCTCCTTGACGACTTCCAGGAGATGTCTCCTGAAAGACTTTCTGGATATGTCTCCCGGACGAATTCCTGGATATGTCCCCAGGAAGACTTTCTGGATCTCACATCTTGAATACTTCCTAGAAGACTTCCTGTATATGTCTCCTGGAAGACTTCCTGGATATGTCCCCAGAAAGACTTCCTAGAATCTCTCTCTTTGACGACCTCCTGGAAGACTTCCTGTATGTCTCCTGGAAGACTTTCTGGATATGTCCCCAGAAAGACTTCCTTAATCTCTCTCCTTGACGACCTCCTGGAAGACTTCCTGTATATGTCTCCTGAAAGACTTCCTGGATCTCCCTCCTTGATGATTTCTTGGATCTCTCTCCTTGATGATTTCTTGGATCTCTCTCCTTGATGATTTCTTGGATCTCTCTCCTTGATGATTTCTTGAATCCCTCTCCTTGACGACTTCCTGTATATGTCTCCTGGAGACTTCTTGGATGTCTCTCCTAGAAGACTTCCATGATGTCTCTCCTAGAAGAATTCCTGAATGTCTCTCCTTGACGACTTCATGGAGATGTCTCCTTAAAGACTTCTTGGCTCTCTCTCCTTGACGACTTCCCTGTGTATGTCTCCTGGAAGACTTCCTGGATGTCTCTCCTAGAAGACTTCCTGATTGTCTCTCCTTGACGACTCCATGGAGATGTCCTCCTTTAAAGACTTCTTGGCTCTCTCTCCTTGATGACTTCCTGTATATCTCTCCTGGAAGACTTCTTGGATATCTCTCCTAGAAGACTTCTTGAATCTCTCTCCTTGACGACTTCATGGAGATGTCTCCTTAAAAACTTCTTGGCTCTCTCTCCTTGACGATTTCCTGGAG
>NC_090751.1:26637384-26647384 GCF_036898095.1 Palaemon carinicauda | reverse complement strand
GAACTATAGTCCAGTTCTTTTATCGAGGCATATTTGCACCGACTCACAGGGGTGCCCTTTTAGCTAGGAAAAGTTTCCTGATTGCTGATTGGTTAGAATTATCTTGTCCAACCAATCAGCGACCAGGAAACTTTTCCCAGCTAAAAGGGCACCCCTGCGAGTCGGTGCAAATATGCCTCGATAAAAGAAATGGACTATAGTTAACTTGAGCACCATCAAGATACTCTTCTTGAAGAACTATGTCATGTGTTAAATGTGTATGCCACTATAAGGCCTATAAAGCCTACCTTCGTGTATTATTATTATTATTATTATTATTATTATTATTATTATTATTATTATTATTATTATTATTATAATAATAATAATAATAATAATAATAATAATAATAACTATCATTATTATTATTATTATTATCATTATTATTATTATTTATTATTGTTTACTATTATCATTATTATTATTATTACTTGCTAAGCATTAACTTCGGTTGGAAAAGCATGATGCTATAAGCCCCAGACTTCCAACAGGGAAAATAGCCCATTGACGAAATGATATTAGGCACCAGATAAAATAGTGAGCCTGAGTGTACCCTCGAGCAATTGGTCTAAACTTTAGATCAGTCAATAGGAGGCTCCAACGTTGCATCACGGACTGGAAGCTGATTCGAGCCCATGGATAGAGATAATTTACCCTGACCTTTGAAAATGACTCATATGACATCAACTAAATCAAAGACAAAATTGTCAATTAATTTATAGGCTTCTTTTGACAACTTTAAAGCAATGGACATAAAGTATACGACATTTCATACTTTGGGTAAAGATAATTTACCGTGGACTTTAGAAGCGACAAAAGTATCTCCATGTTCCAAAAACTCTTTTGACAGCAACTAAATAAATAACCAAATTATAAGGCATTATAAACTTCTTGTGACAACCTTGCGGCAAATGGACATGAAGTATACGAAATCTCATCCCCAAAATATAATTCTATTAGTGGACCCCAGGAAGCCTACCACAATAGTGAATGACTTATCTTCAAAAAAAAACAAAATCGATAAACACTGACGAAGAAATTCCTCGAATCGTGCAAGACCGATGACTTATGTAGGCTTGGATCTATCACCTGGAGATGCGCATTGCGCAGTGAACCCTCTTTGCAATTTTCAAGCTTATGTAGATTTTTCGTTCTTTTTCAACTCTTAGAAAAGTTTGGTTTTGGGTAACCATTTTACACATCACTAACAATTACGCACACACATTATATATATACAGTATATATACACATATATATATAAATATATATAAATATATATACATACATATACACAGTATGTATGTATATATATATATATATATATATGTGTGTGTGTGTGTGTGTGAGTTATATAATATAAGCTACATATACATAATCTATATAAATGTATATATATAAAATATATATACATATATATATATAGATACACACACATATATATATATATATATATATACAGTCTGTATGTATATATAACATATATATGTGTGTTATATAATATAGCCTACATATATATAATCATTAGATATATGTAATGTACACTTACAGCAAGTAAGTGTAAACAAGAGACGGAATGCAAGAGAGAGAGAGAGAGAGAGAGAGAGAGAGAGAGAGAGCAGAATAGAAAATAAAAAAAAAATCTGCCACATCATTCATCCTGTGTATTTCATCTTTGCCTCAGCTTACATAACAGTATTACTCACAAACAAATTCCAGCTGCAAAACAGGTCAGACAGATCCTCTCTCTTTAATGTTTCAGAAGAGCAAAAGCCTCTTTTTTTTCTATTTCCCAGGCAGCAGCAGCTCTCTCTCTCTCTCTCTCTCTCTCTCTCTCTCTCTCTCTGAATCGGCCTTCATAATTAGAGACAAAATTTTACGCGCCATTGTCAAATAATTCGCCAGTGTGCTGGTTTCATCGATTCGAAAATAACTATCTCCTCCCCCCTTCCCTTCCCTTCCCCACCTCCCCTACCCACTGCATAATTCCCCCTAGCCCTACCCATCCCCCCCCTACCTCCCCGGTATGCCATCATATCCAACCCCCCTTTTTTTAATTCTCATATTTGCCCCAGTATAGAAGCCCTCCAAAAATCCCTCTTCGTGTCTAGATCATCACCCTGACTCGTTTTCATTTGAACGTCCTTCAGTGTAATCCTACTTTTCATTTTCTCCTAGCTAGGATATCCTTCAATGTAATCCTACATTCCATGTTCTAGAGAGGATATCCATCAATGTATCCTATATTCTATTTTCTCCTATCTTGAATGTCCTTCCATGTAATACAACATTCCATTTTTCCTAGCTAGGATATACAATGTAATCCTGCTTTTCCTTTTCTCCTAGCTAGGTTATCCTTCAATGTAATCCTACATTCCAATTTCTCCTAGCTAGGATATCCTTCAATGTAAATCTACTTTTCATTTTCTGCTGGCTAAGATATCCTTCAATGTAATTCTACTTCCCATGGCCTCCTAGCTAGGGAATCCTTCAAGGTAGTCCTGCATTCCATGTTCTCCTAGTTAGGATATCCTTCAAAATACTCCTACTAAGCTCTACCTGATAACGCTTACCCTGCCTCTTCCATCTTCTTCTCCAGAAGATATCTTCCCAAATTTTCCTACTTACCTCCCACTAAGAATTAACCTGCCCTGTCCCTCTCCTCCCAGTAAGGAAATCCTTCAAAGGCTCCTACTTGCTCCTACTAACCCCCTTCCACCCGATGAAAATACCCCCCACCCCCCCCACCAATCAGCCCTTTACCTGCAAACCCCCAACAGCCCACCTCACACTTAGCTTGTCTCCCATCCTCCCCCCCCCCACCACTCAATAAAACCTTACAAACCTCCTTCTATATCCCCAAGCTTTCCCTTACCCCAAACCTTTCACATCTCTCTCTCTCTCTCTCTCTCTCTCTTATATATATATATATATATATGTATATATATATATATATATATATCCCCATGCTTTCCCTTATCCCAAACCTCTCTCTCTCTCTCTCTCTCTCTCTCTTTATATATATATATATATATATATGTATATATATATATATCCCCAAGCTTTCCCTTACCCCAAACCTCTCTCTCTCTCTCTCTCTCTCTCTCTCCCCCTTTACTCTATCACATTTTTCTCGGAAGATCAACAGCATCACCTTTGATGAGGCTGAACCAACGCCTTTGATTTCCTAGAATACGCAGATTAAAGTTTGTCCAGCGATTATCTTTTGGTTTTTCCCCCGAAAATTTAAAGCCTTCGGTTTGCCCTTTCTAAGGGAAAAATGAGACATGAATGCCTATCATGTCGGCCATTTTAGAGACTACAGTAGGGGAACAAAAAAATGGTTTGATGTCAGATATCACTCGAGGTGGGAATAACATACCATTATTATCTTTTTTTTTTTTTTATTATTTTTATGAGAAAATGGTGTGAAATTATCGATTATATTTACCGAATTATTATGCGATCGTTTTTCGAAAGATATCTGGGAAAAAAAAAAGGTTTGATGTCACACAACACTGGAGGCGGGAATAACATACGATTAATTATTTATTTATTAATTAATTCTTCTTTTTTTTTGGATAGTGAGAAAACCGTATGAAAGCATCGATTATATTTAGGGAAATATTAAGCGATCGTTTTCCGGAAATTATTTGGTTGTCGCTTTTCTCGTGATACAAAATTGCTTGGTTTCGAGGAAGGAATTTCTATTGCTGAATATTTTCTTTGGACGAATTATCTGGATGTTTTCAAGTTAGGATGGATGAATATGCTGCGTCCTCACTAGATTTTTTTTTTCTAGTTAGGATATATGAATATTCTAAGTCATTCATCTTTTTTCAAGTTAGGATAAATGAATATGATGCGTCATTCACTAGTTTTTTCCAGTTAGGATATATCAATATGCTGTGTCAATCACTAGTTTTTTTTTTAGTTAGTATATATGAATATTCTAAGTCATTCATCTTTTTTCAAGTTGGGATAAATGAATATGCTGCGTCATTCACTTGTTTTTTCCAGGTAGGATATATCAATATAGTGCATCATTCAATCATTTTTTCAAGTTAAAATATATGAATATGCCGTGTCATTCACTGACTTTTTCAAATTAGGGTGGATGAATATAATGTGTCATTCACCTTTTCTTAGACAGAATGTATGAATATGATGCGTCATTCATTATTCTTTTTTAAGTTAGGATGAATGAATGTGCTGCGTCATTCTCTAATTTCTTCAAGTTAGGATGGATGAATATGATGCGTTATTCATTATTTATTTCAAGTTAGGATGAATGAATATGCTGCGTCATTCTCTAATTTCTTCAAGTTAGGATGGATGAATATGATGCGTTATTCATTATTTATTTCAAGTTAGGATGAATGAATATGCTGCGTCATTCTCTAATTTCTTCAAGTTAGTATGGTTGAATATGATGCGTTATTCATAATTTATTTCAAGTTAGGATGAATGAATATGCTGCGTCATTCTCTAATTTCTTCAAGTTAGTATGGTTGAATATGATGCGTTATTCATAATTTATTTCAAGTTAGGATGAATGAATATGCTGCGTCATTCACTAATTACTTCAAGTTAGTTACATGTGTTTCAATGAATAATACTTTCTTATAAGAATTCAGTTCCCTTCATATTGTTCATATGATCTTTCACTCATTTTACCCTGAGAGTTAATTTGTTTATTCCAGTCCCAAATAGTGCCATAGCCTCTGTACCATGGTCTTCCACTGTCTTGGGTTAGAGTTCTCTTGCTTGAGGGTACATTCGGGCATACTATTCTATCTTATTTCTCTTCTTGGTTTGTTATTTTATAGTTCATATAGGAAATATTTATTCTAATGTTGTTACTGTTCTTAAAATATTTTATTTTTCCTTGTTTCCTTTCCTCACTGGGCTATTTTCCCTTTTGGACCCCTTGGGCTTATGGCATCCTGCTTTTCCAACTAGGGTTATAGCTTTGCAAGTAATAATAATAATAATAATAATAATAATAATAATAATAATAGGATATATGTTTAACTATAACAAAATCTTGAACAAGAAAATGTAGAGGAACATAATATACATAAAGCTTAATTATATCCAATTTTGAGGTGACGAAATCCATGGGACAGGTAAAAATATTTTAAAATATACTGGAGAACACTAGCAGCCCTCTTATCTCTACCAAAGCCCTTGAAATATTTGTATTGGTTCAGATTCACTTTATACAACTAATTGATAACTTTTTTTCTTCAATGAAATCATACTTAAACTCCGTTCAAATAGATATCGTAATTGCAAGATTTATAAAAACAATATTTTTAATAAACCAAAATTATAGAGAAATTTCTTTTTCATTTTTAAATACGATTACACTTCGACGTTATATGAGTAATTAATCATTTTCTTACGGGACTATTAAGTTAAGTGGCTTCAAAAAATAATATTGCTTGTAAAAAAGACTTCGAAATAATTACTAAATTATCAAAGAAAAAAATCTCACCAATTATCCAGAATAAAAAAGGGAAAAACTCCATCTTTGGGATGAACATGAGAAATTGTATATAATAATAAAACAATACAACTATGGAACATAAAAAATACCAAAACCGAAATCAGGAAATAAAATATATAAAACAGATACCAAAAAAAGTCAACAATATAAAAATTTTAAAAAATTAAAAAATAAATATCGTAAAAAAAATACATCATCAACATGACCTGATACAACAACAACAAAAATTAAAGAATAATATAAATATAGAAAAATTTTTACATATCAACATGAAAAATTAAGGAATAATAGTTATAAAAAAAAACATAAACCCTTAAAAAATTATAGAAATATGGAAAAAGTTTTTACATATCAACATAAAAAATTTAAAAATAATATAGCTATAAAATATTTTTCACATCAACATGACCTGACAGCGAAAAAAAATGTAAATATATATATATATATATATATATATATATATATATATATATATATATATATATATTATATATATATATATATATATATATATAAAATTTACACATCAACACAAATTGACAGCAAAAGAACCCGTCAATACGTAATCGTCCAGAATGACGAAACTAAAGACAGTTAGAGCGAGCGACAGAAAGACACAAATCAGCGCACATTCCACGCTGTCAAATTAGCATCTCTGAGTCAAGAAGATGCTGCAATTTTGTGACCCGGAAATGAACTCATAGGTCAAAGGAGGTCGCCAAAAGGGCGGGGGACGAGAGAAGGCCGTTGCTTAAGGTCAAAGTACGACCTCTTTTCTAAAAGGAATAAAAAAATAAAGGTTACAAAATAATAATAAAGCATCGCTGGCATTTAAGAGATACGACATTATTGAATAACCAGACATATAGAATGTTCAATAAACTATGTGACATCATTTAGATATATATAGTGTCTGTATATATATATATATATATATATATATATATATATATATATATATATATATATATATATATATATATATCTTCCCTGGGACTAAAAAATATTAATATATATATATATATATATATATATATATATATATATATATATATATATATATATATATATATATATATGTGTGTGTGTGTGTGTGTGTGTGTGTGTGTGAGGTAGAAATTTATTTCTATTTGAACACGATGTTGTGTTGATATATATATATATATATATATATATATATATATATATATATATATATATATATATATATATATGTATATATATATCTATACATATGTATATATATATATATATATATATATATATATATATATATATATATATATATATATCTTCCCTGGGACTAAAAAATATTAATTTATATTGCCACCCTGAAATTTGATCAATAAAATTTGGGATTCCCATCCAGCAATGCAACAAATTTATATCGAAGATTGGAATCCCTGAATTAAAAAAAAAAAAAAAATTGAGATTCTATCTAGGAATTAAAAAAATTATATTTGAAATTGACGTCTATGAAATTAAAATATGTATATTTAGGATTGCTATCCAAGAGCATAAACAATAAATATTTTATACTGTCGTACCAGAACTTATAAGGCAAAAATTTTATAATGCACACCTCTCTCCCCAGGACCTAAAATAATATTGATTTATTTGAGATTACTATCCAAGAACAACAACAATAGAAATTTAAGATACCTACATAAAAAGGAATCCAAAGAGTATGATTTAAGATTGCATTCAGAATCACACACACAATACAGGCTTTTTTCCCCTGTTGAAGCCCTTGGGTTTATAGCATCTTGTTTTTCCAACTAGGTTTGTGCTGGGCTAGTGATAATAATAATAATAATAATAATAATAATAATAATAATAATAATAATAATAATAATAATAATAATAATAATAATAATAATAATAATAGATTGCCACCCACGAACTTATCAATTTCTGGCCAAAACATGAAAGATGCATTAGTGAATCAAGAGGCTTCCAAAGTCCTCATAGCTGCTTAACGAAAGATTCATACCAAACCAAAAACTTTTAAATGTCGTATTAAAGCTCCTATACAAGCCGAGAATCGTATGAAAAGGCATTTCAACTTACAAGGAAACAACTCGAAAGCACCTACATTGCAACCAGCATTGCGCTCTGGTCTATAACTGAACATTCTTGTTGTTTGTGAAGAATAATACTTAAAATTATTCCCTGAATTAGGTAGTTAGTTACGAGCAATGATTTAAGCGAATTAGCAATCTCATGCCTACAATCGAGTAAGGAATTTATTTTGCGTTTCCGCTCTCTAGTAATAGTACAAGCAGGTAATCAAGTTGTTCTGAAATTTCCTACAAAGGTCTACCCTATTCTGGAGCGTAAGTCCTTTGCTTTTGATCATAGCCCCTCTGGTAGAGTCAGTAAAATTAGTAAAATATTTGAGCCTGCCGCAAAAAACCAGCCTACTCTATAACTTTCATTGTAGAGTTACTCCGAGACACAGACTAGCTATTAGCTTAATCTCCAGGCTACTGCAAAAGGCAGCCTAAATAATACCTTCACAACTTCCTGAACTACTAATTATTTGAGCCTGAATAGCAGGGATTGTTTTGAGCCTCCTGAGAGAACAGCTGAAGTGATAGCTCTAGACTGTTGTTGAGAAACCTTGAATATATATGGAGGGAAACCTACCACTTGAAAGAGCCAAACCTTGAATAAATTTGGAGGGACACCTTCCACTTGAAAGAACCAAACCTTAAATATATTTGGAGGGAGATCTATCACTTGAAAGAGCCGTACCTTAAATATATTTGGAGGAAGATCTACCACTTCAAAGAGCAAAACCTTAAATATATTTGGAAGGACACCTTCCACTTGAAAGAGCCAAACCTTAAATATATTTGGAGGGAGATATATCACTTGAAAAAGCTAAACCTTAAATATATTTGGAGGAAGGTCTACCACTTGAAAGAGCCATACCTTAGATATATTTGGAGGCTACCACTTTAAAGAGCAAAACCTTAAATATATTGGGAGGGAGATCTACTTCTTGAAAGAGCCATACCTTATATATATTAGGAGGGAGAGCTCCCACTTGAAAGAGCCAAGCCTTAAATATATTTGGAGGGAGATCTACCACTTAAAAGAGCTAAACCTCAAATATATGTGGAGGGAGATCTACCACTTGAAAGAGCCAAACCTAAAATATATTTGGAGGGAGATCTACCACTTGAAAGAGCCAAACCTAAAATATATTTGGAGGGAGATCTACCACTTAAAAGAGCTAAACCTCAAATATATGTGGAGATCTACCACTTCAAAGAGCCAACCCTTAAATATATTTGGAGGCTACCGCTTTAAAGAGCAAAACCTTGAATATATTGGGAGGGAGACCTACCACTTGAAATAGCCATACCTTAAATATATTAGGAGGGAGAGCTCCCACTTGAAAGAGCCAAACCTTAAATATATTTGAAGAGAGATCTATCACTTCAAAGAGCCATACCTTAAATATATTAGGAGAGAAAGCTCCCACTTGAAAGAGCCAAACCTTAAGTATATTTGAAGGGAGATTTATCACTTCAAAGAGCCAAACCATAAATATATCTGAAGAGAGATCTATCACTTGATAGAGCCAAAACCTTAAATATATAAATAGGGAGATCTACCACTTCTAGGAGCCAAACCTTAAATATATCTGAAGGGAGATCTACCACTTGAAAGAGCCAAAACCTTAAATATATTTGGAGGGAGATCTACCACTTCTAGGAGCCAAAGACACGATAATATTTACTACGCTACTGAAACAAAGTCCCCCATTTTATCCACAAAGTGTCAAGCAACTACAACGAACCAACAACATACAAATCAAACCGAATGGGACCAATGAAAAACAAAACTCACATTCCAGTGAATAACTTCGAAAATGACAAATCAAAGAACGATCACGTAAGTTGCAAAAAGAAGCCGACAGACTGGACTTAACGCACCAACTCCGGAGACAATAAATCATCATCCACCAGCCATCATTTCAAGGGAAAGGACCGCGGACCTTCAAATTTTGCGGGAAGATTTAGCACCTAGGGGTCGCAAATGCCATTGATTTGGGAAGGAAATGCCACCAGATGATTGCTGTCATATCGGAACAGCCCACTTTGTTCTTCCGGCGTAATTGCGTCAAAAACACCATGCTGGGGAACTTCGTGCGCGATGTTTATTGGCCTTCAAGACACAAAGGTATTAGAGAAAATGCTCATTTACGATGTGAAAATTGTCACCATGCTGCTAACGTACTTTAGACTTAGCTCGTATCGTGGAAATTATGAGAATTTATGATTGTCATGTTTTACATTTAATTAATAAGGACCGGTAGGGGTCAACTGACTTAGATAGGACACTGCGCATCACAAGGAACTGGATATCCTTTGACGTATCTAGCCAATGAATCCTCTATGGATTTAGTCAGTATATGGAAAGAGAAAATGTAGAGACGAA
>NC_090751.1:26629884-26632384 GCF_036898095.1 Palaemon carinicauda | reverse complement strand
TTATCATTATCATTCTACAAGAAAATCAACGCAGACATAATAAGGGCAAAACGCTGGCATATCCACAGCCGTTTTAAGATTTCTCAAGAAGGAAGTTTTTTCCTTTGGTTAAGGTTCACTTTCCCTTTGCCTACACAGACACCGAATAGTCTGGCCTATTCTTTACATATTCTCCTCTGTCCTCATATACCCAACACCACTGAGATTACCAAACTATTCTTCTTCTCTCAAGGGATTAACACTACTGTACTATAATTGTTCAGTGGCTACTTTCCTCTTGGTAAGGGTAGAAGAGACCCTTTAGCTATGGTAAGCAGCTCTTCTGGGAGAAGGACACTCCAAAATCAAACCATTGTTCTCTGTTCTTGGAAAGTGTCATAGCCTCTCTACCATGGTCTTTCACTGTCTTGAGGTAGAGTTATCTTGCTTGAGGGTACACTAGGGCACACTATTCTATCTTATTTCTCTTCCTCTTCTTTTTTATTGTTCATAGTTTATACATGAAATATCTATTTTAATATTGTTACTGTTCATAAAACCTTTTTATTGTTAATTACTTTCTTTACAGTTTCCGTATTTCCTTTCCTCACTGGGTTATTTTCCCAGTTGGAGCCCCTTGGCTTATAGCATTCTGCTTATCCAGCTAGGGTTATACCATAGTAAGTAAGTGAGTAATAATAATAATAATAATAATAATAATAATAATAATAATAATAATAATAATAATAATAATAATAATAATATAAACGGATGCGTGGAATTTGAGCAGTAGGGTCAACGTTGGGGATGCGAAGGTCCTTAAGCTTTGAGGTGAAACCAGGTGGAAATTTCGCAGTTGCACTAAGGAGCAAAATTTTTAAGTAGAATAGCAATACTGAGTAAAGGAAGCGCAAACGTAGGCAAAACAGAAGGCTGAAAAGTCTTATCTATTTAATTATATTGTGGTCAAAATCTGCTCTTTGTTAACCTTATCATGGGGGGGGGGAAAATTATGTTATTTAATGATATCATATGTTAATTATGTTCCTGGTAACTAAAGAAGATAAAACTCTTTTGGTTAACTATATACAAAATTAATTTCAGGTTAATTATCCTGTTGACAAACTGTCGTTGGCTAACTATATCACGGACAAAATATTTCGTTGGTTAAGTCTATAAAGGACAAAATCTGGTTGACTAACTACATCACAGGAAAAAATCTGACTGACTAACAATATCGCGGAAAAAAATCTGATTGGCCAACTACGTCACGAACGACATTTGTAGATGGTTAACCATATAATCGACAAAATCTATTGTTGATTAACTTTATCACGGACAAAATCTGTCAAAAGTTAGCTATACAATTGATAAAATCTGCTTTAGGTTAACTATACAATAGACAAAATCTGCTCTAGATTAACTATGCGTTAGGCAAAATCTGCTTTAGATTAACTATACAATAGGAAAAATCTGCTCTAGGTAAATTACACAAAGACAAAATCTTCCCTGGGTTAACAATACAATCGACAAAATCTGCTCTAGGTTAACTATACTGTACAATGGACAAAAGCTGCTGTAGGTTAACTATACTGTACAAAGGACAAAATCTGCTCTATGTTAACCATACAATGACAAAATCAGCTCTAAGTTAACTATCATGGAAAAAAAAATCTGACTAATTATATCACGGAAAAAAATCTGATTGGTCAATTACGTCACAAACGACATTTTCAACTGGTTAACCATGTAATAGACGAAATCTATTGTTGATTCACTATATCACAGTCAAAATCTGTCGTAAGTTAACTATACAATTGACAAAATCTGCACTAAGTTAACTATACAATGGACAAAATCTGCTCTGGGTTAACTATACGTTGGGCAAAATCTGCTCTAGGTTACCTATACTTTGGGCAAAATCTGCTCTAGGGTAACTATACGTTGAGCAAAATCTGCTCTAGGTTAACTATACGTTGGGCAAAATCTGCTCTAGGTAAATTATACAGACAAAATATTCCCTGGGTTAACTATAAAATCGATAAAATCTGCTCTAGGTTAACTATACTGTAAAATGGAAAAAATCTGCTCTAGGTTAACTATACTGTACAACGGACAAAATCTGCTCTACAATGACAAAATCAGCTCTAGGTTAACTATACAACGGACATCTACTCTAGGTTAACTAAACAAACAAAATCTGCTCTAGATTAACAATATAATGGACAAAATCTGCTCTAGGTTAACTATACTGTACAACGGACAAAATCTGCTCTACAATGACAAAATCAGCTCTAGGATAACTATACAACGGACAACATCTACTCTAGGTTAACTAAACAAACAAAATCTGCTCTAGATTAACTATATAATGGACAAAATCTGCTCTAATTTAGCTATATAACGGACACAATCTTGTGTCCATTAGCTACGCAATGAACAAAATTGGTGTTGGTCAACCAACACTAATATCAAACTCAGCAGCTTAGAGGACATCGCATAAATGGAACACCACGATCAA
>NC_090751.1:26592384-26624884 GCF_036898095.1 Palaemon carinicauda | reverse complement strand
AAAAAAAAAACATACTTGCTGTAGTGTACAAGAATGTGTATAAATCCTATTTGATTTCCTAAATATATCAAAAAACAGTTCCAAGACCGACCGTCACTTCCCCATGCGAATTCCAATAAAAATAGACATAAAATAAGCAACGCAAACCAAAGTTTTAAAAAGAAAAGATATCTGACCTAAAATATAAAATAATACCATGTTTTAAAAAAAATAGACTTAAAATAAGCAACGCAAACCAAAGTTTTAAAAAGAAAAGATATCTGACCTAAAATATAAAATAATACCATTTTTTTTTTAATAGACTTTAAATAAGCAACGCAAACCAAAGTTTTAAAAAGAAAAGATATCTGACCTAAAATATAAAATAATACCATGTTTTAAAAAAAATAGACTTAAAATAAGCAACGCAAACCAAAGTTTTAAAAAGAAAAGATATCTGACCTAAAATATAAAATAATACCATGTTTTAAAAAAAATAGACTTAAAATAAGCAACGCAAACCAAAGTTTTAAAAAGAAAAGATATCTGACCTAAAATATAAAATAATACCATTTTTTTTTTTTAATACCCTTTAAATAAGCAACGCAAACCAAAGTTTTAAAAAGAAAAGATATCTGACCTAAAATATAAAATAATACCATTTTTTTTTTTAATAGACTTTAAATAAGCAACGCAAATCAAAGTTTTAAAAAGAAAAGATATCTGACCTAAAATATAAAATAATACCATTTTTTTTTTAATACTTTAAATAAGCAACGCAAATCAAAGTTTTAAAAAGAAAAGATATCTGACCTAAAATATAAAATAATACCATTTTTTTTTTTAATAGACTTTAAATAAGCAACGCAAATCAAAGTTTTAAAAAGAAAAGATATCTGACCTAAAATATAAAATAATACCATTTTTTTTTTTAATAGACTTTAAATAAGCAACGCAAATCAAAGTTTTAAAAAGAAAAGATATCTGACCTAAAATATAAAATAATACCATTTTTTTTTAATAGACTTTAAATAAGCAACGCAAATCAAAGTTTTAAAAAGAAAAGATATCTGACCTAAAATATAAAATAATACCATTTTTTTTTTTAATAGACTTTAAATAAGCAACGCAAATCAAAGTTTTAAAAAGAAAAGATATCTGACCTAAAATATAAAATAATACCATTTTTTTTTTAATAGACTTTAAATAAGCAACGCAAATCAAAGTTTTAAAAAGAAAAGATATCTGACCTAAAATATAAAATAATACCATTTTTTTTTTAATAGACTTTAAATAAGCAACGCAAATCAAAGTTTTAAAAAGAAAAGATATCTGACCTAAAATATAAAATAATACCATTTTTTTTTTAATAGACTTTAAATAAGCAACGCAAATCAAAGTTTTAAAAAGAAAAGATATCTGACCTAAAATATAAAATAATACCATTTTTTTTTTAATAGACTTTAAATAAGCAACGCAAATCAAAGTTTTAAAAAGAAAAGATATCTGACCTAAAATATAAAATAATACCATTTTTTTTTTTTAATAGACTTTAAATAAGCAACGCAAATCAAAGTTTTAAAAAGAAAAGATATCTGACCTAAAATATAAAATAATACCATTTTTTTTTTTTAATAGACTTTAAATAAGCAACGCAAATCAAAGTTTTAAAAAGAAAAGATATCTGACCTAAAATATAAAATAATACCATTTTTTTTTTTAATAGACTTTAAATAAGCAACGCAAACCAAAGTTTTAAAAAGAAAAGATATCTGACCTAAAATATAAAATAATACCATTTTTTTTTTTTAATAGACTTTAAATAAGCAACGCAAACCAAAGTTTTAAAAAGAAAAGATATCTGACCTAAAATATAAAATAATACCATTTTTTTTTTAATAGACTTTAAATAAGCAACGCAAACCAAAGTTTTAAAAAGAAAAGATATCTGACCTAAAATATAAAATAATACCATTTTTTTTTTTAATAGACTTTAAATAAGCAACGCAAACCAAAGTTTTAAAAAGAAAAGATATCTGACCTAAAATATAAAATAATACCATTTTTTTTTTTAATAGACTTTAAATAAGCAACGCAAACCAAAGTTTTAAAAAGAAAAGATATCTGACCTAAAATATAAAATAATACCATTTTTTTTTTTAATAGACTTTAAATAAGCAACGCAAACCAAAGTTTTAAAAAGAAAAGATATCTGACCTAAAATATAAAATAATACCATTTTTTTTTTTTAATAGACTTTAAATAAGCAACGCAAACCAAAGTTTTAAAAAGAAAAGATATCTGACCTAAAATATAAAATAATACCATTTTTTTTTTTAATAGACTTTAAATAAGCAACGCAAACCAAAGTTTTAAAAAGAAAAGATATCTGACCTAAAATATAAAATAATACCATTTTTTTTTTTAATAGACTTTAAATAAGCAACGCAAATCAAAGTTTTAAAAAGAAAAGATATCTGACCTAAAATATAAAATAATACCATTTTTTTTTTAATAGACTTTAAATAAGCAACGCAAATCAAAGTTTTAAAAAGAAAAGATATCTGACCTAAAATATAAAATAATACCATTTTTTTTTTTAATAGACTTTAAATAAGCAACGCAAATCAAAGTTTTAAAAAGAAAAGATATCTGACCTAAAATATAAAATAATACCATTTTTTTTTTTAATAGACTTTAAATAAGCAACGCAAATCAAAGTTTTAAAAAGAAAAGATATCTGACCTAAAATATAAAATAATACCATTTTTTTTTTTTAATAGACTTTAAATAAGCAACGCAAATCAAAGTTTTAAAAAGAAAAGATATCTGACCTAAAATATAAAATAATACCATTTTTTTTTTTTAATAGACTTTAAATAAGCAACGCAAATCAAAGTTTTAAAAAGAAAAGATATCTGACCTAAAATATAAAATAATACCATTTTTTTTTTAATAGACTTTAAATAAGCAACGCAAATCAAAGTTTTAAAAAGAAAAGATATCTGACCTAAAATATAAAATAATACCATGTTTTTAAAAGTAATTTTACAAAGCCAGAGAAAATCAAATAAACCGAATACTAAGAATGGAAGAACTTTTACGAGCTCTGGAATCGGAACGATGCCAACTTAAGCTATAATTTTCTAAACCATCGTAGTTTGCGATAGAAAATATATTTCTAGAAGGAAAACAACGAAGAAAATTATCATTATTACTATTATTATTATTATTAACTAAGTTGCAACCTTAGTTGGAAAAGCAGGATGCTATAAGCCCAAGGGCTCCAAAAGGGAAAAATAGCCCAGTGAGGAAAGGAAATAAGGAAATAAATAAACGATATGAGAAAAAATTAACAACAAAATATCTTAAAAACAGTAACATCAAGAGACATATGTCATATATACAATAATAAAAAGACTTATGTCAGCCTGTTCAACATAAAAAAGTTTGCTGCAACTTTGAACTCGTGAAGTTCTACCGATTCAATTACCAGATTAGGAAGATCATTCCACAACTTGGTCACAGCTGGAATAAAACTTTTAGAATACTTTAGAATCGTATAGAATGAAGACAAAGGAAAAATGAAAAGAGAATTTTGAAAGCTAAACTAGAAAGGAAAAATCAAATAAGTATTTCAAAGGATAAAAGTAACAATACTGAAAGCCAACAAAAACACCTAAAAAGATCTGGAATCAATGAACACAATATTTCGTCCCATTCCATTCAAAGTCTCTAAATGACCCCATGTCCAAACCCGGCCCCTACCCCCTATCCCCTTCCCATACATACCCCCCACTCCTCCCCTTCACCCCAATCCTATCAAGCAAAGGAAAGAATTCATGAAAATAATATCGAATTTCGTACTCACGAGAGATTTATTCGGAGCCCAGAGCAGCTTACCTGCGCCAAACGAACACACACACGCACACATCCGCATATCAAAGTTGACAAACTGAGCTCTTGCCCCGGGGAAAGTCCATAATACGATTTGGAATTATGCTGCATATTTACAGTTCTCACAGTGTTGATCTCTTGAATGAGTAAGGCGATATATTTTTATAGAAACCTTTTTTTATTATTATTATTTTGTCTGCAAAAATCCAATACGAATCTGGGTCAAGCCAATGCCTTGATGTAATGTCACATTGTCAAAATTTTCATGAAAACAAAAAACCGTAAATACCTGGCAACATCTATATATACGGTCGCCTGTATTTTACTGAAATATAGCTGAGAACAGTATATTTCTACTGAGAATTTCCCACGAAAATTACGGTTTTTTCTAACAATGCAGTAAACAAATTGTTTAGACACTATTGTTGGTTATGCTTAAACTACTTAGTTGTGTTCTAATGACTGACGCAATCCTGAGAGGACGAAGTACCTTTTTAGCTGTCAAGAGTTTCAAGGATTTTGGATGTCTCAGAAGACGTTTTTAGTCCATGCGCGGAGACTCCATTTGCTGTCGGTAGAGCAAATTAGTTTAAACGTTTAAAGTCTTTATGATCTCGTCCAACTTGTTCTTGAATTCTTTTATCATGTTACTTGGGGCAGTTATCAAACTAACCATGGTAGGAATAGTTTAAAAAGTTAAGTATTAGTAAAAGTTTAAAACATGGTCTAACCACAATTTTACTTATATAAAGGTACATTTTTCGTAGTATTAAGTCTTTTATTTATTATTTTACATCACATTTTGATAGTAAATTCTTCATGTTGATCTAAATTGCCTTGTGAACGTTTTGTAATAGTTAACGTGAACCTTATAAATCAAAGACTACTGCTACACACAACAAATAATAATAAGATACTTTATCACATAAAACAAGATGCAGTTATTCTATTGTTCTTCATGAGAGAGAGAGAGAGAGAGAGAGAGAGAGAGAGAGAGAGAGAGAGAGAGAGAGAGAGAGAGAGAGAGAGGGGATGGCCTTGACAGCTGCACCACCAGCTCTATAACAAAAAATCAATCAATCAATCAATCAGCTAAACCGTCACTCAATCAATCACGAGCGACACGTTAATATGGCTGCATTGATGAGTGAACCAGGATTGAAATTTGGCTTTTACAGAACTTCTGTGTCTTTCGAACTCTTTTGTAATTAACTAAACGAGTTATCCACTGCAGTATGTTTGTTCGTGGATATTCATTGCAAGGTAGGGTTGTAGTGGCCGATGTACAGTAGGTAGTAGGTTGGTCAGAGTACCAGCCACCCGTTGAAATACTACCGCTTGAGAGTTTGGGGGTCCTTTGACTGGCCAGACAGTACTACATTGGATCATTCTCTCTGGTTATGGTTCATTTCCCCTTTGCCTACACATACACCGAATAGTCTGGCCTATTCTTTACATATTCTCCTCTGTTCTCATACACCTGACAACACTTGAGATTACCAAACAATTCTTCACCCAAGGGGTTAACTACTGCACTGTAGTTGTTCGGTGGCCACTTTCCTCTTGGTAAGGGTAGAAGAGACTCTTCAGCTATGATAAGCAGTTCTTCTAGGAGGACACTCCAAAATCAAACCATTGTTCTCTAGTCTAGAGTAGTGCCATAGCCTCTGTACCATGGTCTTCCACTATCTTGGATGAGAGTTCTCTTGCTTGAGGGTACACTCAGGCACACTACTCACTCTTATTTCTCTTCCTCTTGTTTTGTTACATTTTTATACTTTATATAGGATATGTTTATTTTAAAGTTACTGTTCCTGAAATATTTCATTTTTCGTTGTTTCCTTTCCTCACTGGGCTATTTTCCCTGTTGGAGCCCCTGGGCTTATAGCATCCTGCTTTCCCAACTAGGGTTGTAGCTTAGCAAATAATAATAATAATAATGTGGTAACGTCCCTAACTGGTGAACGCCAGACTGGGGTTCGAGTCCCGCTCAAACTAGATAGTTTCTTTGGTTGCTGTAATCTTACCATCCTTGTGAGCTAAGGGTGGGGGTTTGGGGGAGCCAATAGGTCTATCTACTGAGTCATCAGCAACCATTGTCTGGTCCTCTTTGGTCTTACCTTGGGTGGAGAAGGGGCTTGGGCGCTGATCATATGTATATATGGTCAGTCTATTGCATTGTCCTGCTTGATAAGACAATGTCCCTGTCCCTTACCTCTGCCATTCATGAGCGGCCTTTAAACCTTTAAAAAGAAATAGTCTTCTCCTATCACTGTTCACAATACAGATATATTTACTTGTTATTTCTCGGCTAATCCATTTGTGATTCTTTCTAGTTTATAGAAACAATAATTGGTTATTCTTACATTTTACAATCATAAGTGCATCCAAATGTTTTTGAGAAATCTCACATTAATTTTTTTATGTATTCTCACATAAATGTTTCATGTATTCTCATAAATGTTTTTGTGCAGTATCACATGTTTTTGTGCGGTCTCATATGTGTTTGCATAATCTCACATAAATGTTTTTATATATTCTCGCATAAATGTTTTTGTGCAATCCCACATAAATGCTTTAGTGTAATCTCACATAAATGTTTTCGTGCAATCTCACATACAATATATGTTTTTGCGTAATCTTACATAAATGTTTTATGTATCTTAACATAAATGTTATTGTACAATCTCACAAATGTTTTTGTGTAATCCCATATAAATGATTTTGCGTGATCTCACATAGATGTTTTTATGTATTCTCATATACTTGTTTTTTGGGCAATCTCACATGTTTTTGTGTAATCTCACATAAATGTTTATATGTATTCTCACATACTTGTTTTTTGGGCAATCTCACATGTCTTTGTGAAATCTCACATAAATGTTTTTACGTATTCTCACATAAATTTTTTAAAGTATTCTCACATAAATGTCTTTGTGCAATCTCACATAAATGTTTTTAAGTATTCTCGCATGTGCTTCTGGCTTTTAAGTAACAGAACAAGTGAGGGCTATACATGATTAGGTACTGTCGTCATAAATATATGAAATTTACCCTGAAAACATTTCTAAAAAAACCTTTCAACTGTTCTTATGAGTCATTTTTAATAATAGCCAAGACACCTGACCATCCCACACAGCTCACTATCAATGCCCAGACTTGTCAAGCGTATCTGTATACCTTACTTGTCAAGATGGATGGGGGGGGGGCCGAATTGAGGAATTACAACGACTATAGTCAATTCATTTTAGTGAGGCAGATTTGCACCGACTCGCAAGAGTGCCCTTTTAGCTCGCAAAAGTTTCCTAATAGCTGATTGGTCGGACTAAAATACTTCCGACCAATCAGCATTCAGGAAAGTTTTCGAGCTAAAAGGGCACCAATTCTTTTTAGTGAGGCAGATTTCCACCGACTCGCAGGGGTGCCCTTTCCTAATAGCTGATGGGTCGGAGAAAAATACTTCCGACCAATTAGCTATCAGGAAACTTTTCCGAGCTGAAAGGGCACCCCTGCGAGTCGGTGCAAATCTGCCTCACCAAAATGAATTGACTATAGTAACTGGCTCCTTTGAGAGGGCTTAACTCACGACCTCATTAGGGTACGAGAAAGACCGAACTGGTGGGCAAACATATCTCCGATCTCTGCAATCAATGTTGGTAGATAGAACGCCATGCGTATTCTACTGTGCATCTTGTTAATAAAAAAAAAAAAATAAATAAAAAAAAAATTAGAAAGTTTCACTTTTCAATATTTTGACTATTACATGATGACATTGATGTTTCGTGGAGAATGATGTGCTGCTTTGTTAAATTAAGATGAAATATATATTCTCTCTCTCTCTCTCTCTCTCTCTCTCTCTCTCTCTCTCTCTCTCTCTCTCTCTCTCTCTCTCTCTCTCTCTCTCTCTCTCTCTCATGATTTATTTATCATAGCAGGCGTATGAATATATATATATATATATATATATATATATATATATATATATATATATATATATATATATATATATATATATATATATATATATACACATACATACATATACATAAATATATGCATACACACACACACACACACACACACACACACACACACACACATATATATATATATATATATATATATATATATATATATATATATATATATATATATATATATATATATATATATACAAAAAACACAAAATGCTCCAAAGAAGAAACTTGGTCACCTCATGATCCCAGGCAGGAGGATCCTTTATATATATATATATATATATATATATATATATATATATATATATATATATATATATATATATATATATATATATATATATATATATATAGTATGTATATACATATATACATACATACATATATACAAATAACACAAAATTCTCCAAAGAAGAAACTAGGTCACCTCATGACCCCAGGCAGGAGGATCTCCCTTTAAAGAGACGCCAAGAACAAGAAAAAGAAAAAACAAACATTAAACTTCTTCCCAAACTTTAAGACTTCGCGATGATAAACTTCTTGATCGAAAAGAATTTTTTTCCGTCGCCGAGTTTTAAAGTTGCAGTTCTCGGGTGCGTCTTCAAGCTGTCCTAACCCGAAGGACTTTGCGTTTAATTCGGTTTCTTTTTATTTCGTGATGATATTAGGTCGAGTTGGATTTTGTTTCGGTGGATTTTTTTTTTTTATTATTCATTTTCTTTTATTGGATACATGGGATCCTGCTTTTCCAACTAGGGTTGTAGCTCAGCTAATAATAATAATAATAATATTAATAATAATAATAATAATAATGATAATGATAATGATGATGATGATGATGATTATAATCTTGATAACAACAACAACAACAACAACAACAACAACAATAATAAAATAATAATAATCATCATCATAATCATGATAATATTTTGCAATAATAATAATAACAATTTGCAACGTTGGATTTTACCCCAGATTACACATTCTTTTTTAAATTGTCGTAATTACGGTAAATTCGGAATGCGTATTGATGAATGATGTATATCCCACACGTGGAAATAATAATCAGCTGATTTCTTCTTCTGCACGTGAAGAGAGGTCTAGTGGTAATCTTATAGCAGATTTAATTTAGGGAAAGTTACTTATTTCTATTATTCTTCTATAACAGAAAGTATAATATCTTTGCCGACGATTATAAGATAAACTTCCGAATGATTATTATGATTATTCTGTGAGAGAAATGGTCAGCTGATTTTGACATTCGTCATCGGTGAAGAAAGTACGTCCATAAATACATCTTATTGTATTTCAGTAATATAATTTGACCCTCTCGATATTTTCTATCAAATAGAATATTCCCCGTATTGATTATAAAAATATATATATACATATAATATTATTCAAGTTCCGTTTAGTATCTTTGAAATTTTTTAAACAAATAGAATATTTCCAGTATTGGTTAGAAAAAAAATATACGTATAATATTCAAGTTCGGATTGGTGTCTTTGCAAGAATAATTTTTTTTTTATCAAATAGAATATTTCTAGTAATGATTAGAAAAAACATACGTATAATATTATTCAACTTCCGATTAGTGTCTTTGCAAGGATAAATAAATAATGATTTTATCCTTGTCTTTATGATTTTTCAATTTCCTTACGTAAGCATGAGGAAAGCCACCGAAAAATAACAAAATTAAAATTTACACCGACTCGACACAAATGACATCCTTTTACAATAGATATAACATAGGATTTATGAATTTTGACCGGGGGCTGGGGCTAGAGAGACCATTCACCATAGAGGTATAACTTGCTGAAACAGAGAAGTTGCAACTAGAGGGACACTCGGCAGAGCGCAGACCTCCGCCAAGGCATGTTATTTCTCGACCTTTTGCTTGACCTTGACCTCCTACCTTAATATATATTAATTGGTGTGGATTTCCATACACTCAAATATGAACCAAGTTTAAAGTCTGTGACAGCGATGTCCAAACTTATTCCTGATTACGTGAATTGGACATGTTGCTTAACCATGACCTTGACATTTGACCTTGACCTTCGAAAATGTAGTCATTTGCAGCTTTTTACATAATAGTTAATCCCTGCAAGTTTCAATGCCATTAAAATTGTGGCCATGAATCTTACTACAAACAAACAAACACACAAACAAACACACAAAAAGGGGGTAAACATTACCTCCTTCCAACTTCGTTGGCGGGCCAAGGTAATAAGAAGCAAAAATTGATGCGTTTGACAGCAAGATAGAAGAACCGTATACAGAGAAGAAAGATAAAAAGTGGATGCAACTGAGGCCGGAAGGACGCTGCAAAGACCCTACAGTAATGCCTACAGTACACGTGCAAGAGGTGCACTGAAAGCACAACCAACTGAGAGGCTAGAACAAAGAAGGATGATATGGATATCTTTAGACAACATCCGGTCTTTTATTTTCCCCATTGTCTGTGCAATTTCGGAGAACGAATATGAAAGCAATTTGCATTCCACGAATTTTCCATGTTATTATCGCGTCTTTTATCAGCAATTTGAAAGTAAAAAAGATTAGAGAAGATTTTATTGCCATCTATGTGTAATTTCTACAAATGCATTTTTGTTATTCCTAGCAATGGCTTAATTTATGATTTTGAACTGCATTGACGTTTGGCTGTTTCTTTTTATTAAACTGAGAGTTTTTCTTTTTATTTCCATATGGAATTGACTGGGGTCCTATCGAAACGTTGTCAAGCATTTAACTGTTTTTCATACCTTCGAAGATTGGATTGGAATGATTAATTTGCGCCATATAGCTAACCGTCAGGGCTGGGGAGGCCATTCAGTGAAGAAACTCTACCTCGTTGCACTATACAAAAAAGGTTTAATGGTCACTCATGAATGGCAGAGGCAAAGGACAGGCTAATGCTCTAAAGACTGACTATATATACATATGTTAGTGACCAAACCCCATCTCCATCAATCTAGGACCAGTAGCAATTAATAATAATAATAATAATAATAATAATAATAATAATAATAATAATAATAATAATAATAATAATAATAATAATAATAATAATAACAACAGGAAGAACTAAGCCTCCTCAAACCCGCCATCCGTAGCTCACAAGGGTGGTAAAGTAGTAGACACTTAAAAACTCTCTAGCTCCAGCGGGTCACGAACTCTTGTCAACAGGTCTATAGGCAAGGACGTTTCCCAAAGGCTGCAACAACAAGGTAAGAGAGAAGAAATGCAGAAGGACCTAAAGTGTAGTAGATGGTGTTAAATTCCGTCAGATTAGAACCAAACAGGATTCAAAATCCCTTAATCAATGCCTACAGTCCACCGTGTGAGGTTAACTGATGACAATAACCATCCACTCGGGGTTAACCTAACACTAACAGCAACGTTTAATTGTTTGAATCCTGGAGAAGTATTCAATATTAGCAATGTGACCCACTTTCCCCTCACCATTTTCTTACAATGAAATTATAAAAGTGTCATTAAGTGTTTTTGATGTCATATTCTCTAATAAACGTTATCGCCCTCCTTAACATTATGATTGTACCCCTGGCAATGCTATGATGTTTTTGCGATAGGCAATACCTTATTGTCTTCATATTTAGCAACATTCTTTCGTCAAAGGCAACATTTGATTGCCAATATCCTTGAAGAAACGTTTCATATCTCCAACATCATTTCTCGCTTGTATGGCACAACAACGAATGTCAATCAAATAAGTTTTAATATTTTTACCCTAGAATAATTATAACGCTGCTTCATAAACGTTACATCGTGTTGATGCAGCTGGTATCATTGTTATTACTAAGAATAATATTCTATATTTTACCATTAAATAAATGTTTTTCAATCCCAACGTTGCATTCCTTCTATCATCAACAAAAAAGGACTCGATACTGAAAATGTTTAGCAACAGAAACAATCCCTTTTCTGTACTATTAATAAAAAGTACTTCAAAACATTGCTTATACACAATAACAATTTACAGCCTCCAAACATTTTCCCAAGGCAGTTTTCTCTCCACATCAACAACAGCAAGTCATACTCGTCTACACCTTCAAAGAAACGTTTTCCTTAAGCTTCAAGCGACATTGTTTGTTGCCATCAGCACCAACGTTTCCTTGTTTGTACTATCAAATAACACGCGTAACTGCTTCGAAACCTTTTTGGGAAGCAACGTTACATTGCTTATACCATAAGAAACTTAATACCTCCAAACGTTTTCGCCCCATCAACAATACCAAGTCATCCTCGTTTCTACCTTCGAAAAGATCGTTTTCCCCAAGTCATAGCGCTTATTACCCACAGCACCAACGTTTCCTTGTCTGTACTGTCAACTAAAACATATAACTTCTTCAAAAATATTTTCTCACGGCAACATTTCATCAAGTATGCCATCAGCAAAAACAACTTGCTGTTTCAATATGTTTTCCTACAGCAACGTTTTCTCCCCCAGCAACAGCAAGTCAACCCTGTCTCCAAACATTTTCCCCTTTGCCATAAACAACAGCAAGTCATCGTCGTGTCTACCTTTAAAAAAAAAACGTTTCCCCTTAACCTAGACGTCATTAAGTCTATTGCCCTCAGCCCAAACAAACGTTTCCTTGTCCAGTCCTGGGGAAAAACGTTTCCCTTAACCTAGGTGTCATCACGTCTATTGCCCTCAGCCCCAACCAACGTTTCCTTGTACAGTCCTGGGGAAAAACTTTTCCCTTAACCTAGACATCATCACGTCTATTGCCCTCAGCCCCAACCAACGTTTCCTTGTCCAGTCCTGGGACAAACTTTTCCCTTAACCTAGGTGTCATCACGTCTATTGCCCTCAGCCCCAACCAACGTTTCCTTGTCCAGTCCTGGAAAAAACTTTTCCCTTAACCTAGGTGTCATCACGTCTATTGCCCTCAGCCCCAACCAACGTTTCCTTGTCCAGTCCTGGGGAAAAACTTTTCCCTTAACCTAGACATCATCACGTCTATTGCCCTCAGCCCCAACCAACGTTTCCTTGTCCAGTCCTGGGAAAAAACTTTTCCCTTAACCTAGGTGTCATCACGTCTATTGCCCTCAGCCCCAACCAACGTTTCCTTGTCCAGTCCTGGGGAAAAACTTTTCCCTTAACCTAGACATCATCACGTCTATTGCCCTCAGCCCCCACCAACGTTTCCTTGTCCAGTCCTGGGGAAAAAACGTTTTCCCTAACCTAGACATCATCCCGTCTATTGCCCTCAGCCCCAACCAACATTTCCTTGTCCAGTCCTGGGGAAAAACTTTTCCCTTAACCTAGACATCAACACGTCTATTGCCCTCAGCCCCCACCAACGTTTCCTTGTCCAGTCCTGGGGAAAAAACGTTTTCCCTAACCTAGACATCATCACGTCTATTGCCCTCAGCCCCAACCAACGTTTCCTTGTCCAGTCCTGGGGAAAAACTTTTCCCTTAACCTAGACATCATCACGTCTATTGCCCTCAGCCCCCACCAACGTTTCCTTGTCCAGTCCTGGAAAAAAACTTTTCCCTTAACCTAGGTGTCATCACGTCTATTGCCCTCAGCCCCAACCAACGTTTCCTTGTCCAGTCCTAGGGAAAAACTTTTCCCTTAACCTAGACATCATCACGTCTACTGCCCTCAGCCCCAACCAACGTTTCCTTGTCCAGTCCTGGGGAAAAAACTTTTCCCTTAACCTAGGTGTCATCACGTCTATTGCCCTCAGCCCAAACCAACGTTTCCTTGTCCAGTCCTGGGGAAAAACTTTTCCCTTAACCTAAGTGTCATCACGTCTATTGCCCTCAACCCAAACCAACGTTTCCTTGTCCAGTCCTGGGGAAAAACTTTTCCCTTAACCTAGACATCATCACGTCTATTGCCCTCAGCCCCAACCAACGTTTCCTTGTCCAGTCCTGGGAAAAAACTTTTCCCTTAACCTAGGTGTCCTCACGTCTATTGCCCTCAGCCCCAACCAACGTTTCCTTGTCCAGTCCTGGGGAAAAAACGTTTTCCCTAACCTGGACATCATCACGTCTATTGCCCTCAGCCCAAACCAACGTTTCCTTGTCCAGTCCTGGGGAAAAAACGTTTCCCCTAATCTAGACATCATCACGTCTATTGCCCTCAGCCCCAACCAACGTTTCCTTGTCCAGTCCTGGGAAAAAACTTTTCCCTTAACCTAGGTGTCATCACGTCTATTGCCCTCAGCCCCAACCAACGTTTCCTTGTCCAGTCCTGGGGAAAAAACGTTTTCCCTAACCTAGACATCATCACGTCTATTGCCCTCAGCCCAAACCAACGTTTCCTTGTCCAGTCCTGGGGAAAAAACGTTTCCCCTAACCTACACATCATCACGTCTATTGCCCTCAACCCCAACCAACGTTTCCTTGTCCAGTCCTGGGAAAAAACTTTTCCCTTAACCTAGGTGTCATCACGTCTATTGTCCTCAGCCCCAACCAATGTTTCCTTGTCCAGTCCTGGGAAAAAACTTTTCCCTTAACCTAGGTGTCATCACGTCTATTGCCCTCAGCCCCAACCAACGTTTCCTTGTCCAGTCCTGGGGAAAAAACGTTTTCCCTAACCTAGACATCATCACGTCTATTGCCCTCAGCCCCAACCAACGTTTCCTTGTCCAGTCCTGGGAAAAAACGTTTCCCCTAACCTAGACATCATCACGTCTATTGCCCTCAGCCCAAACCAACGTTTCCTTGTCCAGTCCTGGGGAAAAACTTTTCCCTTAACCTAGACATCATCACGTCTATTGCCCTCAGCCCCCACCAACGTTTCCTTGTCCAGTCCTGGGGAAAAAACGTTTTCCCTAACCTAGACATCATCACGTCTATTGCCCTCAGCCCCAACCAACATTTCCTTGTCCAGTCCTGGGGAAAAACTTTTCCCTTAACCTAGACATCAACACGTCTATTGCCCTCAGCCCCCACCAACGTTTCCTTGTCCAGTCCTGGGGAAAAAACGTTTTCCCTAACCTAGACATCATCACGTCTATTGCCCTCAGCCCCAACCAACGTTTCCTTGTCCAGTCCTGGGGAAAAACTTTTCCCTTAACCTAGACATCATCACGTCTATTGCCCTCAGCCCCCACCAACGTTTCCTTGTCCAGTCCTGGAAAAAAACTTTTCCCTTAACCTAGGTGTCATCACGTCTATTGCCCTCAGCCCCAACCAACGTTTCCTTGTCCAGTCCTGGGAAAAAACGTTTCCCCTAACCTAGACATCATCACGTCTATTGCCCTCAGCCCCAACCAACGTTTCTTTGTCCAGTCCTGGGAAAAAACTTTTCCCTTAACCTAGGTGTCATCACGTCTATTGCCCTCAGCCCAAACCAACGTTTCCTTGTCCAGTCCTGGGAAAAAACGTTTCCCCTAACCTAGACATCATCACGTCTATTGCCCTCAGCCCAAACCAACGTTTCCTTGTCCAGTCCTGGGAAAAAACTTTTCCCTTAACCTAGGTGTCATCACGTCTATTGCCCTAAGCCCCAACCAACGTTTCCTTGTCCAGTCCTGGGGAAAAAACGTTTTCCCTAACCTAGACATCATCACGTCTATTGCCCTCAGCCCCAACCAACGTTTCCTTGTCCAGTCCTGGGGAAAAAACGTTTTCCCTAACCTAGACATCATCACGTCTATTGCCCTCAGCCCCAACCAACGTTTCCTTGTCCAGTCCTGGGAAAAAATGTTTCCCCTAACCTAGACATCATCACGTCTATTGCCCTCAGCCCAAACCAACATTTCCTTGTCGAGTCCTGGGAAAAAACGTTTCCCCTAACCTAGACATCATCACGTCTATTGCCCTCAGCCCAAACCAACATTTCCTTGTCCAGTCCTGGGGAAAAACGTTTCCCCTAACCTAGACATCATCACGTCTATTGCCCTCAGCCCAAACCAACGTTTCCTTGTCCAGTCCTGGGAAAAAACGTTTCCCCTAACCTAGACATCATCACGTCTATTGCCCTCAGCCCCAACCAACGTTTCCTTGTCCAGTCCTGGGAAAAAACTTTTCCCTTAACCTAGGTGTCATCACGTCTATTGCCCTCAGCCCCAACCAACGTTTCCTTGTCCAGTCCTGGGGAAAAAACGTTTTCCCTAACCTAGACATCATCACGTCTATTGCCCTCAGCCCAAACCAACGTTTCCTTGTCCAGTCCTGGGGAAAAACGTTTCCCCTAACCTAGGTGTCATCACGTCTATTGCCCTCAGCCCCAACCAACGTTTCCTTGTCCAGTCCTGGGGAAAAAACGTTTTCCCTAACCTAGACATCATCACGTCTATTGCCCTCAGCCCAAACCAACGTTTCCTTGTCCAGTCCTGGGGAAAAAACGTTTCCCCTAACCTAGACATCATCACGTCTATTGCCCTCAGCCCAAACCAACGTTTCCTTATCCAGTCCTGGGGAAAAACGTTTCCCCTAACGTAGACATCATCACGTCTATTGCCCTCAGCCCAAACCAACGTTTCCTTGTCGAGTCCTGGGAAAAAACATTTCCCCTAACCTAGACATCATCACGTCTATTGCCCTCAGCCCAAACCAACGTTTCCTTGTCCAGTCCTGGGGAAAAACGTTTCCCCTAACCTAGACATCATCACGTCTATTGCCCTCAGCCCAAACAAACGTTTCCTTGTCCAGTCCTGGGAAAAAACGTTTCCCCTAACCTAGACATCATCACGTCTATTGCCCTCAGCCCCAACCAACGTTTCCTTGTCCAGTCCTGGGAAAAAACTTTTCCCTTAACCTAGGTATCATCACGTCTATTGCCCTCAGCCCCAACCAACGTTTCCTTGTCCAGTCCTGGGGAAAAAACGTTTTCCCTAACCTAGACATCATCACGTCTATTGCCCTCAGCTCAAACCAACGTTTCCTTGTCCAGTCCTGGGGAAAAAACGTTTCCCCTAACCTAGACATCATCACGTCTATTGCCCTCAGCCCAAACCAACGTTTCCTTGTCCAGTCCTGGGAAAAAACGTTTCCCCTAACCTAGACATCATCACGTCTATTGCCCTCAGCCCAAACCAACGTTTCCTTGTCGAGTCCTGGGAAAAAACGTTTCCCCTAACCTAGACATCATCACGTCTATTGCCCTCAGCCCAAACCAACGTTTCCTTGTCCAGTCCTGGGGAAAAACGTTTCCCCTAACCTAGACATCATCACGTCTATTGCCCTCAGCCCAAACCAACGTTTCCTTGTCCAGTCCTGGGAAAAAACGTTTCCCCTAACCTAGACATCATCACGTCTATTGCCCTCAGCCCAAACCAACGTTTCCTTGTCCAGTCCTGGGAAAAAAAGTTTCCCCTAACCTAGACATCATCACGTCTATTGCCCTCAGCCCAAACCAACGTTTCCTTGTCCAGTCCTGGGGAAAAAACGTTTCCCCTAACCTAGACATCATCACGTCTATTGCCCTCAGCCCAAACCAACGTTTCCTTGTCCAGTCCTGGGAAAAAACGTTTCCCCTAACCTAGACATCATCACGTCTATTGCCCTCAGCCCAAACCAACGTTTCCTTGTCCAGTCCTGGGGAAAAAACGTTTCCCCTAACCTAGACATCATCACGTCTATTGCCCTCAGCCCAAACCAACGTTTCCTTGTCCAGTCCTGGGAAAAAACGTTTTCCCTAACCTAGACATCATCACGTCTATTGCCCTCAGCCCAAACCAATGTTTCCTTGTCCAGTCCTGGGGAAAAACGTTTCCCCTAACCTAGACATCATCACGTCTATTGCCCTCAGCCCAAACCAACGTTTCCTTGTCCAGTCCTGGGGAAAAACGTTTTCCCTAACCTAAACATCATCACGTCTATTGCCCTCAGCCCAAACCAACGTTTCCTTGTCAGTCCTGGGGAAAAAACGTTTTCCCTAACCTAGACATCATCACGTCTATTGCCCTCAGCCCAAACCAACGTTTCCTTGTCCAGTCCTGGGAAAAAACGTTTTCCCTAACCTAGACATCATTACGTCTATTGCCCTCAGCCCAAACCAACGTTTCCTTGTCCAGTCCTGGGGAAAAAACGTTTCCCCTAACCTAGACATCATCACGTCTATTGCCCTCAGCCCCAACCAACGTTTCCTTGTCCAGTCCTGGGGAAAAAACGTTTTCCCTAACCTAGACATCATCACGACTATTGCCCTCAGCCCAAACCAACGTTTCCTTGTCCAGTCCTGGGGAAAAAACGTTTCCCCTAACCTAGACATCATCACGTCTATTGCCCTCAGCCCAAACCAACGTTTCCTTGTCCAGTCCTGGGGAAAAAAACGCTTCCCCTAACCTAAAAGTCATCACGTCTATTGCCCTCAGCCCCAACCAACGTTTCCTTGCCCAGTCCTGAGGAAAAAACGTTTCCCTTAACCTAGACGTCATCACCACTATTGCCCTCAGCCCTAATCAACGTTTCCTTGTTCAATCCTGGGAAAATAACGTTTTACCTAACCTACACTTCATCACGTCTATTGCCCTCAGCCCCATACCAATGTTTCCTTGTCCAGTCCTGGGGAAAAAAACGTTTCCCTTAACCTAGACGTCATCACGTCTATTGCCCTCAGCCCCAACCAACGTTTCCTTGTCCAGTCCTGAGAAAAAAACGTTTCGCTTAACCTAGACGTCATCACGTCTATTGCCCTCAGCCCTAATCAACGTTTCCTTGTCCAGTCCTGGGAAAATAACGTTTTACCTAACCTACACTTCATCACGTCTATTGCCCTCAGCCCCATACCAATGTTTCCTTGTCAGGTCCTGGGGAAAAAACGTTTCCCTTAACCTAGACGTCATCACGTCTATTGCCCTCAGCCCCAACCAACGTTTCCTTGTCCAGTCCTGGGAAAAAAACGTTTTGCTTAACCTAGACGTCATCACGTCTATTGCCCTCAGCCCTAATCAACGTTTCCTTGTTCAGTCCTGGGAAAATAACGTTTTACCTAACCTACACTTCATCACGTCTATTGCCCTCAGCCTCATACCAATGTTTCCTTGTCCAGTCCTGGGGAAAAAACGTTTCGCTTAACCTAGACGTCATCACGTCTATTGCCCTCAGCCCTAATCAACGTTTCCTTGTCCAGTCCTGGGAAAATAACGTTTTACCTAACCTACACTTCCTCACGTCTATTGCCCTCAGCCCCATACCAATGTTTCCTTGTCCAGTCCTGGGGAAAAACGTTTCCCTTAACCTAGACATCATCACGTCTATTGCCCTCAGCCCCAACCAACGTTTCCTTGTCCAGTCCTGGGAAAAAAAAAGTTTCCCCTAACCTAGACGTCATCACGTCTATTGCCCTCAGCCGCAACCAACGTTTCCTTGTCCAGTCCAGGGACAAAACACGTTTCCCCTAACCTAGACGTCATCACGTCTATTGCCCTCAGCCCCAACCAACGTTTCCTTGTCAAGTCCTGGGGAAAAAAAGTTTCCCCTAACCTAGATGTCATCATGTCTATTGCCCTCAGCTCCAACCAACGTTTCCTTGTCCAATCCTGGGGAAAAAACGTTTCCCCTAACCTAAAAGTCATCACGTCTATTGCTTTCAGCCCCAACCAACGTTTCCTTGTCCAGTCCTGAGAAAAAAACGTTTCGCTTAACCTAGACGTCATCATGTCTATTGCCCTCAGCCCCAACCAATGTTTCCTTGTCCAGTTCTGGAAAAAACACGTTTCCCCTAACCTAGACGTCACCACGTCTATTGCCCTCAGCCCCAACCAACGTGTCCTTGTCCAGTCTTGAGAAAAAACACGTTTCCCCTAACCTAGACGTCATCACGTCTATTGCCCGCAGCCCCAACCAACGTTTCCTTGCCCAGTCCTGGGGAAAAAACGTTTCCCCTAACCTAAACGTCATCACGTCTATTGCCCTCAGCCCCAACCAACGTTTCCTTGTCCAGTCCTGAGAAAAAAACGTTTCGCTTAACCTAGACGTCATCACGTCTATTGCCCTCAGCCCCAATCAACGTTTCCTTGTCCAGTCCTGGGAAAAAACGTTTCCCCTAACCTAGACGTCATCACGTCTATTGCCCTTAGCACCAACCAACGTTTCCTTGTCCAGTTCTGGAAAAAACGTTTCCCCTAACCTAGACGTCATCACGTCTATTGCCCTCAGCCCCAACCAACATTTCCTTGTCCAGTCCTGAGAAAAAAAGTTTCGCTTAACCTAGACGTCATCACGTCTATTGCCCTCAGCCCCAATCAACGTTTCCTTGTCCAGTCCTGGGAAAAAACATTTCCCCTAACCTAGACGTCATCACGTCTATTGCCCTTAGCACCAACCAACGTTTCCTTGTCCAGTTCTGGAAAAAACGTTTCCCCTAACCTAGACGTCATCACGTCTATTGCCCTCAGCCCCAACCAACGTTTCCTTGTCCAGTTCTGGAAAAAACACGTTTCCTCTAACCTAGACGTCACCACGTCTATTGCCCTCAGCCCCAACTAACGTTTCCTTGTCCAGTCTTGAGAAAAAACACGTTTCCCCTAACCTAGACGTCATCACGTCTATTGCCCTCAGCCCAAACCAACGTTTCCTTGTCCAGTCCTGGGAAAAAACGTTTCCCCTAACCTAGACGTCATCACGTCTATTGCCCTCAGCCCAAACCAACGTTTCCTTGTCCAGTCCTGGGAAAAAACGTTTCCCCTAACCTAGACGTCATCACGTCTATTGCCCTCAGCCCCAACCAACGTTTCCTTGTCCAGTCTTGAGAAAAAACACGTTTCCCCTAACCTAGACGTCATCACGTCTATTGCCCGCAGCCCCAACCAACGTTTCCTTGTCGAGTCCTGGGGAAAAAACGTTTCCCCTAACCTAGACGTCATCACGTCTATTGCCCTCAGCCCAAACCAACGTTTCCTTGTCCAGTCCTGGGAAAAAACGTTTCCCCTAACCTAGACGTCATCACGTCTATTGCCCTCAGCCCCAACCAACGTTTCCTTGTCCAGTCCTGGGAAAAAACGTTTCCCCTAACCTAGGCGTCATCACGTCTATTGCCCTCAGCCCCAACCAACGTTTCCTTGTCCAGTCCTGGAACTGGATGGCCAAACCGCAAGCAGTGACGCGTCCCAAACACTTCCCAATTTAGTTCATGACTTCCGTTTGGTCGAACTTCCGCCTACGGGTTTTTCTTCCTCCTATTCTTCTTCTTTAGCTGAATGGATGTGGCGTGTTCTGAGTAGAGAATTCGTTTTTCGTGTTGCTATTTTCTCGGTTTCTTAGACAATTGTGAAAGGTAACGGTAGTGATGTTGTTTTAGTAGTAATAGATATAGTTAATAATAGTACGTGCCAAGCTATTTTGAAGTAAAGTGAATATCTGTAATATATTATCATTATAATAGCAGCAGTAGTAACAGTAGGCTAACAGTAAATAAATACTTCATTTCAATACATTTGACCGATATATTGTTCGTGATCATTACTTTCTTTCCTCGCTGGGCTATTTTTCCCTGATGGAACCCTTGGGCTTATAGCAACCGCTGCTAACAACAACAACTACTTGCGGTAATTTACTTACCACTACAACTCGCTCCACAAGCTTAATAAAATTAACAATTACAATAAATAAGAGCCTCAATAAACTTAATAAACCGATAATAAACACCAAACTGAATCAAGCAAATGTGATTGTTTTCTGCTACACTTCACCAAAAAGAAAAAAAATCCTTCAGAGTAACGTATCAATCTCGCCAACTAGATTGCCATCAGAAGCTCTTATAAGGAAACTGACATCCCTCCTACCTCCGCCCCCACCAATGCCCCTACCCTTCCCTCTCCCCCACCACCCCCAACAATGTCAGTAGCACCTTATGTTCCTAATCAAAGAACAAGATATTGCTTAATAACCCGACATCACGTCATAAATCGCTGTAAACGGTTTCTTTGCTCTCGTCAACTGCTCCAGAACCACGGTCTAGGACCAGAGGCTGCAGTCAGTCAGTCAGTCAGACGCTGCTATCTGCTGGCTGACTCGATCGTCCAGCCTCGATGGTTTCCTTGCCAGTTGCCACGCTTTCCGGCTGGGAAAGTGGCAAGTCATCCACTTTTATGAGTGATTGAAATCTTACTACATCAGCAGGCGTAATCAATTTCTGGAGGTTAAGGATTCTTGAACTCAGCAAATATATGAGACATTCTACTGAATTTCTTAATTAGATTGTCTATGGTGTGGAATGGACATTGTAATCAATAGGCCTATCATTTTCACGCACACGTACATAGAAACTAAATTATCTAGAATCACATACCTAGTTTTTATTATTATTCATCAGACAAATTTGATTAAATTATAAAAAATTAATGTAACCAAGTATCTAATACATGAATTTTTTTTTATCAATTTTTTATCAAAGTAAAGAATATTTCCAAAGAATTAAAATAAAACACGCGATCAAATAATAAATTATTAGTTTAGTTATCATAGTTAACGGTAGGATAAAAGACAACTTCACAAAATATAAATCTCAATTTCTACAAAGTATTTTAAGTTAACGTACAATAAGTTATCCATTTTTCACCATTCTCAATAAAACCTTTCAACCTGTTTACAGCCTTTATCGACGAGGGGAACAGAAGATAAATAATTCCAAATGTCGTTAAGCATTAATAATTCTCTTCGTATTACCAAAGAGAAACAATACTAAAATCAAATCCGTTTAATTTCAAAGAGAAATTAAATTGAAAACAGCGTTAATACTGTTAATTACTCAAATATGTTATTTGGCGTTGTGAGGACAATGGGTATCCCACATATCACAATTTGCATAGGAGCCGTGTGGATACAGGGAGAGCGAATTGGTCGTTATTCTATCAATACAATGTTCTTTACTTGTTTTAAATCAACCTGGATTATAACAGCACAGATCCTTTCCGTAAGGGTGCCCGGAAGTTTGGCAAAGTAAAGTGAACCTCAGGACGTTGATAAACTAACAGAGAGAGGCAATACTTTTCTATATTTTCCCTTTCGGTTTATCAAGTTACTTTCAGCTAAAGTTGAAGAAAATTCATCATAACATTGTTATTCTTATCACATAAATACCATTTCAAATCACTTATAAGACGTTGATCTACCGCAACTTGGTGGTCAATGTGCTCAATGAAATAGGTAAATCATCTTCCTATTTATCATATATATATATATATATATATATATATATATATATATATATATATATATATATATATATATATATATATATATATATATATATATATATATATATATATATATATATATATATATATATATATATATATAGGTAGTAGGTTGGCCTGGGCACCAGCCGCCCGTTGAGATACTACCGCTAGAGAGTTATGGGGTCCTTTGACTGGCCAGACAGTACTACATAGGACCCTTCTCTCTGGTTACGGTTCTTTCCCTTTGCCTACACAGACACCGAATAGTGTGGCCTATCCTTTACAGATTCTCCTCTGTCCTCATACACCTGACAACACTGTGATTACTAGACAATTCTTCTTCACCCAAGGGGTTAACTACTGCACTGTAATTGTTCAGTGGCTACTTTCCTCTTGGTAAGAGTAGAAGAGACTCTTTAGCTATGGTAAGCAGCTCTTCTAGGAGAAGGACACTCCAAAATCAAACCATTGTTCTCTATTCCTGGGTAGTGCCATAGCCTCTGTACCATGGTCTTACACTGCCTTGGGTTAGAATTCTCTTGCTTGAGGGTACACTTGGGCACACTTTTCTATCTAGTTTCTCTTCCGCTTGTTCTGTTAAAGTTTTTATATTTTAAATAGGAAATATTTATTTTAATATTGTTACTATTCCTAAAATGTTCTATTTTTCCTTATCTCCTTATTTCCTTATTTCCTTTCCTCACTGGGCTATTTTCCCTGTTGGGGCCCCTGGGCTTATAGCATCCTGCTTTTCCAACTAGGGTTGTAGCTTAGCATTTAATAATAATAATAATATATATATATATATATATATATATATATATATATATATATATATATATATATATATATATATATATATATATATATATATATATATATAATCACCAGCATTATTTGTAAATACAAATGTATCGTTATCTTCGTTTTATTATTAATCTATTACCCCTATGATCCAGCCTCCGAGACGAATAAAAAGAAGAATCACGTCCGTAAGAGAATTCGAAATCTGCCCAGAAACCGGGAGGATCACTTGCTGCGACCAGGTGAGAGACCTGACCGAAAAAAAAAAAAAAAAAAAAAAAGCTGTTCTTGCCAGTGGCCAGTGTCCGCTTTTTCCGATCGGTTCTCACAGCACCGGTTTTTTGAGAGACATGTAGATGATCAGTTTCCTGCGGTAAGTATTTGTTCTTAATGGGCAGAAGTTAAAGGGAATAGATTGAAGATGTTCACTAGTCTAGTTCCTGTCCGTCCCGCTTCTCCCACTCCACCGCCCTCCCAACTCCTCCCTGTGTGTGTATGTATCTCCTCTTGAAATTAAAATCTTGAGCACCGTTTTTTTTTTTTTTTTTTTTTGGAGGGGGGGGGGGGGTCCATTGTCATTATTGAAATATTGAGAGCCTTTATATTCTGACTGCAGTAATATTAAATCAAGGGATGGGAAATAAGACTCATGAACTAAGCCCATAAAGTCTGGCTCGGCCCTGAGAGGCTATTCAGCACTCGTGCACAGCTCAAGGAACCTAAGAACTTACAGTATTTAATAAAAACTAATAGGTTGGACAGCAAAATGGAAGAAAATAAGCAGAAAATTGGATGTAGAACACTAAAAAATGAAGGCATCTACTGGGCAAAAGGACGCTGCAAACACATTTAAGCAATGCCTACAGTGCACGCTTGAAGGAGTTGGAGAGCGACCGAAGAGCTATCAACGTACACAAAATTCAGATAATTATGCAAATGGGGATTGGAGTTCTCTTGATGAATAACGTACTATCCGTATTAGTGTTTCCATAGGCCTAGTTACTGTATATAAAAATGAAGTGGTTTATCAAGATTAGTTTCTCGACTCATTTCCTTACGACTAGTTCCCGATTATCCCATGACGTGGCTCCTTACATCTATCTATGTGTTTCCCTAGGTCTAGTTCCTGTCTATTCCCTTTAGTGGTTGCTTGGATCTTTTAACCATCCCAAGAAGCATTGCCCAAGATCTAACTCCTGTCAATCAAATGAAGTGACTACTCGGGTCTAGATCCTGCCTATCTCTATAAAAGTTTCACTATATTTAGATCCTGCCTAACTAATGAAGTAATTTCTCAGGAATTGTTACTATCTATCCATTGAAGCATTTCCCTAGGCCTAGTTCTAGTCTATCAAATAAAAGCGTTCATTGGGTAAAGTTACTTTTATCCTTTGAAGTGGATCCCTATGTCTAGTTCTGGTTATCCTGTGAAATGGTTCCTTACGTCTAGATTTTATCTATTTTCAAGTCTTCCTCGGCTTAGTTCCTGTCTATCCAATGACGTGATTCCTCAGGGCTAGTTACTTTCCATCTCTGAAAAGGTTTCCCTTGGTCTAGCTCTTATCTATCCCGTGAAATGGTGGTCTATTTACCTCCTATACCTAGAAGCGATTTCAAAGGTCTATTTCCTATTTATTAGATGAAGTGACTTCTTGGGTCTAGGACTCTAGATGCCATCTATCCCTAAAAGCAATTCCTTGGATCATATCCTTAAAAGCATTAACTAGGTCTAATTCCTATGTCAAATACAATGAAGGTATGTTGATCTATCTAACATTGGAAGCTTTGGTACAAATACTATGGTAATTAACCTAAAAAATAAATAGCTAATATATGAAAACAAAATCCAATAAAACTAAGAAAATAAAATAACAGAAAGACGAATATTAACAAAATGAATAGCACTGCAATGCCTCCCAGTTAGGCTAAGCAGCAGAATAGACGCAAAACGAAAGATAAAAACCTTCCAGGCAGTGGTAACGTACGCTCACAAAGACTGTAATTAACAGTCCATATAAATTACGTGTGTGTAATCTCCTGTAACCCTGATGAAAACTTATATGGCCATAAAAAGATTTCCCCGTAATTGAACCTCAATTGCAAATCTCATGTTTCCAGGACAATAGGAGATGGAGAATTAGATGTTTATTTATGGGTTTTCGCTTCAGCTTTTCCATCTGATATATATATATATATATATATATATATATATATATATATATATATATATATATATATATATATATATATATACATATATATATATATATATATATATATATATATATATATATATATATATATATATATATATATATATATATATATATATATATTCCAGCTACAACCCTAGTTGGAAAAGCAAGGTACTATAAGCCCAAGGATTCCAATAAGGAAAAATAGCCCTGTGGGAAAAGGAAATAAGGAAATAAATAAATGATGAGAACAAATTAACAATAAATCATTCTAAAAACAGTAACAACGTCATAATAGATATGTCATAAATAAACTATTAACGTCAAAAACAGTATGTCATAAATAAACTATAAAGACTCATGTCAGCCTGGTCAACATAAAAATATTTGCTCCAACTTTGAACTTTTGAAGTTCTACTGATTCAACTACCCGATTAGGAAGATCATTCCACAACTTGGTAACAGCTGGAATAAAAACTTCTATAATACTGTGCAGTATTGAGTCTCATGCTATTAGAATTAACTGCCTGCCTAGTATACTAGGTACTGAAGGTTTTTATAATATCCTACTGGCGTTTGCTGTGTGTGTGTGTGTATATATATATATATATATATATATATATATATATATATATATATATATATATATATATATATATATATATATATATATATATATATATATATATATACAGCTATAAGCCTGGTTAGAAAATCAGGATGCTACAAGCCCAAAGGTTCTAATCAAAGAAAGTAGCCCACTGAGGAAATACGAGAATAGTAAATAAAAAACAAATAAAAGATATTTCAAGATCAGTAACGTTAACATAGAGCTGTCATATAACTATAAAACGATACAAGTGACCCTGTTTAACATAAAACATTTGCTGCAAGTTTGAATGTAGGAAATGTTAACGGAATCCGAGTCAAGAAAGTTAATCACCTTTTCTCGCATTACACACACACACAACTTGGCATACTTAGAAAAATACAGTAACGTCTACACGGAGAATTGTGTAAATTTTGCATGGAAGATATGATGACTCAGCCTAAAATTTATATAGCTAGACGCATACGGATAAAAACACCTTAGTTTCGTTTGTAAATAGTGCTGTCTCTCCGGCCTTTCTCCAACAAAACCAAAGGTAAGAGTGGATATATTGTCTACCATGTAGTTTCTTCCCTTATTGCAAAATAAATATTGATTATATACTCCTCTCTTATTTTATCAATAATAGTTTTGAGTGTAAACATAATCTAAAAATCTAAACAGTGGAGTCTTCTACTATCTCAGAAAAAGTTTCCCTTTGTTAAAATACAAGATACAAAATACAAGATATTTAATGTTTTCAACTTTTTAAAAACCTTGAAAATAACGAGTCCTTGCCAATTAATCACATTAAATGAACAGCTAATTTCAAAACGGTACCAAACAGATATTGGCTTAAATATCTTACGACAGACAGAATCGTAACTACAGGATTTAAACATCAGGTAGTCTCGCTCAGCAGCCCTAAACCGAATAGAGATCGAACCCTATGTTTACAGAAGCAATTCTTTTTTTAACACATTTACACCATCATAGTAATCACTCGTCTCCCAGCAGAGTACGTTTTTTTTTTGGTGGGAGATGAGGTTGACCAAAAAGATCTTAATTATCATTGCCGAGCATTCGGTAGGTTATTTTCTCCCAGTGGTCCGTGTGCCAGATGCTGGAAGGATTCGAAGGAGTCTTATGGGAGAAAGAGTTTCCGCCTTATGTTTAGCATTTTTCGCTCAACGGGATCTTTGCTTTGTTACCCTCTCACGCTTGGCTGGAAATGGAAACGACTCACGATATTAGGGAAATTTTCTACCGGCGTCGATGACCTCCCACGTCGTGTCGTCAAAATCGGTTTGTCGTAGGCTGTGTCGTCAAAATCGGTTTGTCGTAAGCTATGTCGTCAAAATCGGTTTGTCGTCGGCTGTGTCGTCAAAATCGGTTTGTCGTAAGCTGTTTCGTCAAAATCGGTTTGTCGTAAGCTGTTTCGTCAAAATCGGTTTGTCATAAGCTGTGTCGTCAAAATCGGTTTGTCGTAAGCTGTGTCGTCAAAATCGGTTTGTCGTAAGCTGTTTCATCAAAATCGGTTTGTCGTAAGCTGTTTCGTCAAAATCGGTTTGTCGTAAGCTGTTTCGTCAAAATCGGTTTGTCGTAAGCTGTGTCGTCAAAATCGGTTTGTCGTCGGCTGTGTCGTCAAAATCGGTTTGTCGTCGGCTGTGTCGTCAAAATCGGTTGGTCGTCGGCTGTGTCGTCAAAATCGGTTAGTCGTCGGCTGTGTCGTCAAAATCGGTTTGTCGTCGGCTGTGTCGTCAAAATCGGTTTGTCGTAGGCTGTGTCGTCAAAATCGGTTTGTCGTAAGCTGTGTCGTCAAAATCGGTTTGTCGTCGGCTGTGTCGTCAAAATCGGTTTGTCGTCGGCTGTGTCGTCAAAATCGGTTAGTCGTCGGCTGTGTCGTCAAAATCGGTTTGTCGTCGGCTGTATCGTCAAAATCGGTTTGTCGTCGGCTGTGTCGTCAAAATCAGTTTGTCGTCGGCAGTATCGTCAAAATCGGTTTGTCGTAGGCTGTGTCGTCAAAATCGGTTTGTCGTCGGCTGTGTCGTCAAAATCGGTTTGTCGTAGGCTGTGTCGTCAAAATCGGTTTGTCATAGGCTGTGTCGTCAAAATCGGTTTGTCGTCGGCTGTGTCGTCAAAATCGGTTTGTCGTCGGCTGTGTCGTCAAAATCGGTTTGTCGTCGGCTGTGTCGTCAAAATCGGTTTGTCGTCGGCTGTGTCGTCAAAATCGGTTTGTCGTAGGCTGTGTCGTCAAAATCGGTTTGTCGTCGGCTGTGTCGTCAAAATCGGTTTGTCGTCGGCTGTGTCGTCAAAATCGGTTTGTCGTCGGCTCTGTCGTCAAAATCGGTTTGTCGTAGGCTGTGTCGTCAAAATCGGTTTGTCGTCGGCTGTGTCGTCAAAATCGGTTTGTCGTAGGCTGTGTCGTCAAAATCGGTTTGTCGTAGGCTGTGTCGTCAAAATCGGTTTGTCGTCGGCTGTGTCGTCAAAATCGGTTTGTCGTAAGCTGTTTCGTCAAAATCGGTTTGTCGTCGGCTGTGTCGTCAAAATCGGTTTGTCGTCGGCTGTGTCGTCAAAATCGGTTTGTCGTAGGCTGTGTCGTCAAAATCGGTTTGTCGTAGGCTGTGTCGTCAAAATCGGTTTGTCGTAGGCTGTGTCGTCAAAATCGGTTTGTCGTCGGCTGTGTCGTCAAAATCGGTTTGTCGTCGGCTGTGTCGTCAAAATCGGTTTGTCGTCGGCTGTGTCGTCAAAGTCGGTTTGTCGTAGGCTGTGTCGTCAAAGTCGGTTTGTCGTAGGCTGTGTCGTCAAAATCGGTTTGTCGTAGGCTGTGTCGTCAAAGTCGGTTTGTCGTCGGCTGTGTCGTCAAAATCGGTTTGTCGTCGGCTGTATCGTCAAAATCGGTTTGTCGTAGGCTGTGTCGTCAAAATCGGTTTTGAGTTTAATTCCTGACTGAGCTATTATTAACATGATTATTACAAGCTAAGCTATAACAGGTAGTTGGAAAAGCGAGATGCTGTACGCCCAAGCTCTTCAAAAGGAGGAAAATAGCTCAGGGAGGAAAGGCTAAGAGGAAATAAATAACTACTAGCAAAGTAATGTGTTAAAAACAGTAACATCATTGAATTAGATCTTTCATATAAAACAAAAACTTCGACAACAACAACAAAAACAAGAGGAAGAGAAACAAGACGGAAAAACGGTGCAAGGGTAAATAATTAATCGGCCATAACGTTTAGCGTCTAGGCTATGTCATAACAAAAGGCACAACCAGTAGGTCGAGGTGGTTGTTGCCACATTAAAAAACTAAATCCCGCCAAAATTTTCAGAATCTGTACAAACTAAAGTAAATTTGGATGATACTAAAAACTCTAATAATAGACGTCTCCCTATGACAAATAAGCTACTCGTAACGTTACGTAATAAGAATAGTGCTTAAGCTACGCCATAACTTTGGAGACCTAACATGGAGGGAAGCGGTTGTTGCCACATTAAAAAAGGTGAATCCCGCCAAAATTTTAGAATCTGTCGAAACTAGAGTGAAAGTAAAGTACACTAGATATCTCCCTACGACAAAATAAACCACTCGTTTGCAAAGGACAGGACGTTACCTTTAATATGCCTCCAGAAGACAATAGGCCCGGGCGACTCCGACGCATCTGCAGTGGCACAATGACAATGTTAGCAGAGCGTCCTCAGCGAAAACAAAACAAGTAAAACAAAACACTTGTTTTGTTTCCTTCACAAAATCAGTTCCTCTGTTTTAGTCTTGTTGTTTTGCCAGGCTTGAGACAAAGCACTCACTGCCTGCTAAAGCATTGAACAGTGTCTTCCGTTTATAAAGGCTTTCATTTACAAACAGAATAAGATAAAAAATAAGCTCTTGGACACGAGCGCCATCGCCAGGAAGTTGTTTCATCTCTGTTTGCTGGGGAATTATGTGATTGATGCATTCAATTTCCGGTTTGCTTGTTACAAGGTTATTTTGCCGGATAGTTTGCCGACTAGTAAGACTTTCAACGAGCCAGGACTTTAATGGGCGAGACGTTAGTCATGCGACTTTTATGTCAACGGTTGCCAGTCTAGCCAACGCGATAAGAATTCTTCCACCGGAACTCGAATTGTTTGAGAATTGTATTGCGAAAGACTCTTCGTTCTTCTTTCTCATATTCATTGTATTGTGCAATGCCTTTGGTGGCTCTCTCTCTCTCTCTCTCTCTCTCTCTCTCTCTCTCTCTCTCTCTCTCTCTCTCTCTCTCTCTCTCTCTCACTCTCTCTCTCTCTCTCTGGGAATTCGATTTTTCCCCGATGTTGCTTCTGGTGGAATAGAAAAAATAAATTTGAAAATTGTTGAACTTTGTTGATGAAATAAATACATTTTCCTGTATGCGAACAGGCAAGATATTACGCAAAAATTGATAAAAAAAAATGGGGAAATGCAATAAAATGTTATTAATAAAAAAAAACTTTTGAAATACCCATCAGTGAATACATAATTCTTTTCTGTCATTGGTGTACCCAGAAAAAAATACATACTGTAAATATCATAAAATAATAGAAGCAGCTGTAATCTTTTATATAAAATAAGAGATTTTCCTTCGGGAATTGGCGGTACCACTGCATGCAAATATTACATAATTCTTTCAATAAATGTTACACAAACTCTCCCTCTTTCTCCATATTACATATATATATATATATATATGTATATATATATATATATATATATATATATATATATATATATATATATATATATATATATATATGAATACACACACACACACACACACACACACACATATATATATATATATATATATATATATATATATATATATATATATATATATATATATATATATATATATATATACATTTATATATGGTAGGTTGGACAGGGCACTAGCCACAAGTTGAGATACTACCACTAAAGAGTTATGGGATCCTTTGATTGGCCAGACAGTACTACATTGGATCATTTTCTCTGGTTACGGTTCACTTTCCTTTTTCCTACAGTACACATACACAGAATAGTCTGACCTATTCTTTACATATTCTCCTCTGTCCTCATACACCTAACAACACTGTGTTTACCTGACAATTCTTCTTCACCCAAGGGGTTAACTACTGCACTGTAATTGTTCAGTGGCTACTTTCCTCTTGCTAAGGGTAGAAGACTCTTTAGCTAGGGTAAGCGGCTCTTCTAGGAGAAGGACACTCCAAAGTCAAACCATTGATCACTAGTCTTGGGTAGTGCCATAGTCTCTGTACCACGGTCTTCCACTGTCTTGGGTTAGAGTTCCCCTGCTTGAGGGTACACTTGGGCATACTATTCTATCTAATTTCTCTTCCTCTTGTTTTGTTAAAGTTTTTATAGTTTATATAGGAATTATTTATTTTAATGTTACTGTTCTTAAAATATTTTTCCTTGTTTCCTTTCTTCACTGGGATATTTACCCTGTTGGGGCCCCTGCACATATATTATCTTGCTTTACCAACTAGGGTTGTAGCTTAGCAAGTAATAATATATATATATATATATATATATATATATATATATATATATATATATATATAATATATATATATATATATATATATATATATATATATATTTATATACACACACACCTGATCTGGATATTAATATCTGACACAGTCATTCACTTAGTTCTTGTGCATGTCGAAAAGATTTTTTTTTTTTTTTTTTTTTTTCATAATTCTGACCAACCTTTGCATTCAGATCTCCGCATCTTGTATCATCCTGTATGTAGTACTAGGTATGCAGTTAATTCTAAAAGTCTTGCCTTCTCCATCGTGATGCTCAATACTATACAGTATTTTAGAAGTTTTATTCCATGTACAGTATGAAGATTGTGGAATGATAATCCTGATCGGGCGGTTGAATCAACGAACATTTGGAGTTCAAACTTGTTGCAAATGTTTTTT
>NC_090751.1:26584884-26587384 GCF_036898095.1 Palaemon carinicauda | reverse complement strand
CTTTCCACGACAGAAGAGATTCTTAAATAAACTGATTGATGTATTTGCAAAATGCAGCTAACCTATACCGTGTGCCCGATGTATGACAACTTTCCATTAGTGCTTCCGTTCGACGTCATTTTCAGCATCAGAATTCATGACAACGGAAATAGCAACGAAATGTCACGTTTATTATTACACGATCCCTCATTTCGTTTCTTTAACACTCATAAAACATCAAATATAAATATGAAAACGTTATTAGATCTCTCTCTCTCTCTCTCTCTCTCTCTCTCTCTCTCTCAGATCAAGATAAAAAAACGAACGATAAAAAGAACAGGGAATGATTAAATAGGAATCATATGAGAGCTTTTAAAGAGCTATCTACCTGGATTGCAAAACACCAGCTTTCAATGTTACAAGTACTTATAAATGTTGCATGATTAGTATTCCACTACTGTATATCCCATGAAAAGATACTTATTTTCTTTGGTCCTTTTTTATCACATCCAGAATAAAATAACTAGAGAATAATGGATTCATTAAAAAGAAATAATAAAAATTAATGTCTAACTGACCTAGTATTAAGCCATGTTAGCCATAGGACCATAGTTACTTATTGTTTTCCTGACCTCCCTAACCTAAATCCATACAGTTTCAGTCAGAAACGTATGTGATTTATGATCAAAAACTTTTTCTTATGTATATTTGCTCGATTGGACAGGCACCCAAAATGTAGAATCTATAGGAAGAAGAAGGGTAGAGAGAGAGAGAGAGAGAGAGAGAGAGAGAGAGAGAGAGAGAGAGAGAGAGAGAGAGAGAGAGAGAGATGAAGTTTGTAGAAATCCGGAAGTGAAAGGATTGCATGCATCGAGGTGTGAGAGAGTTTGAAAGCAGAAACAGTAGGTGGTAACATTAATGGAAGATGGTGATACCCCGTTTGGTACCTTTTTTTATAATTCCTTTTCACTTCTGAACAATCCAGTTACACTCAGGAATGTGACTAGGTTTATTCTGACGCAATTTATCTGATTTTCATTTTTTACTCGAAGTTCCTGGGTTTGTCGTGGCCTGATTGGTAACTTACCTTCCTGGTGATCGCCAAATGGGAATTCGAGTCCCGCTCAGATTCGTTAGTTCCTTTAGTGTCAGCAATCTTACCATCCTTGTGAGCTAAAGATGGGTGTTTGGGGAAGCCTATAAGTCTATCTGTTGAGTCATCATTGGCCTTTGCTTGGTACTCCCTAGTCCTAGCTAGGGGGGAGAGGGTGCTTGGGCACTGATCATGTATGTTCAGTCTCTAGAGCATTGTCCTGCTTGCTAGAGCAATGTCACTGTCCCTTGCCTTTGCCACTCGTGAGTGGCCTTTAAACCTTTAAATCTTTATAATGTTATGTTTATTATCGTAAACATTAAATGAAAATCATCTAGCGTGAACAGTCCCGAAAGTAATCATGGTCATAAAAATCTAAATATCAGTGAAGAAAATTTGTGATGCGTCTAATTTTACTTCATTAATTTTTTTTATCTTTTTATCAAAAAGTTAAATTACATATTCTTTACAATCACAATATTTACAGTATAATCACATTTAATTGCATTTTTCTATAAACAAACCCATCTAATTTAACAATTTACTACATCACACATCTTGATTTTAATTTTTAGTCACTCAAAAACGATAATTTATATACTTCATTAATTAGTAGACACATGAGATAGAGAGACATGGAGGCTTTATGGACTACCTATTCATAACAATTTTACATTAAAAAAATATCTTTTGACAACTGTATCAATCAGCAATTTAAACCCATTATTATTATTATTATTATTATTATTATTATTATTATTATTATTATTATTATTATTATTATTATTATTATTATTAGCTAAGTTACAATGTTAGCTGGAAAAACAGAGGCTATAAGCCAAAGGGCTCCAACAGTGAGGAAAGTAATCATGGAAATGAATAAATTACAAGAGAAGTAATGAACAATTAAAATAAAACCTTTTAAGAACAATGATGTTAAAATATATATTTCATATATAAACAATAAAAACTTGAATAAACAAGAAGAGAAAAATATAGTTCCCCGAGTGTATCCTCAAGCAAGAGAACTCTACCCTAGACAGTGGATGACCATGATAGAGAGGCTATGGCACTACCCTAGACTAGAGAACAATGGCTTGATTTTGGAGTGTCCTTCTCCTAGAAGAGCTGCTTACTGAACAATGGCAGTGCAGTAACCCCTTGGGTGAAGACGAATTGATTGGTAATACCAGCGTTGTCAGGTGTATGAGGGCAGAGGAGAATATGTAGAGAATAGGCCAAACTATTAGGTTCATGTGGAGGCAAAGGGAAAAGGAACCATAACCAGAGAGAAGGATCCAATGTTGTACTGCCTGGCCATTCAAAGGACCCCATAGCTCTCTGGCAGTAGTATTTCAACGGGTGGCTGGTTCCTTAACCAACCTACTATGCCAAAGAAGAGTAAGTTCTTCCACCTTGTTGAAAATC
>NC_090751.1:26533394-26584384 GCF_036898095.1 Palaemon carinicauda | reverse complement strand
AAAAGCTTAATAGCAATTAAAAAGTAGCCCTACGTAGCCTATCCCTGTCACTTGCATTTTAGGCCAATTCAAAGCGAGATGGATTTTTATATCAATGGAACATATGTATATACAAATTAGATTATGTAAATATTTTTCAACATTGAGCTATTTGCCCTACCAGGGAGTGGCCTAAAAAATAGACTGCACACTTGCCATTGTTCCATTCAATCTTATTCTGGGCTATGGAACAAAATAAAAAAAAAATGGAGGAAAAACGGGTCCACAGGAAATTACAAGAAATAACAATCAAGTAATGAATTACATTGTCCATTCAATAATAACAAGTGTTGCCTGTAATTGAGCCATGACATGATGACCTAGAATTTTAATATAGCATGTTAAAATCGAAAACTATAGTAGCACTGAGTGTAGGCTACTGCAACATTTCAAAGTAGGTCTGAAGCTGTTATATAAAAAAAGCGACAGATTATTTCCCCTTGCAATAAACAATTGTGAGTATTGTGATTCAAAAAATCTTGTTTGAGTGTCCTGAGCAATGTATAGACCTATGCTTTATGGGTATCAGAAACGAAAGACTTGATTTACTGATTCTTTAGCTTAGCCTTGTGAGCCTACTTTTAGCATTACAAAGTTGACTTCTATCTGGATAAGACGATCAGATAATAATTCCAACTCCTCTTCAGCAAATTATTATCCAGAAGTTGAGAGGCTAAGTCAAGTCTGCAGGGAATAAGTGCATCCGTGTCATTCCCACAACAGCGCGAAAGATGAAGTGATGTACTTTATGCGATAAAAACGAGAAATGTAATTGATATCCAAGACGCGATGAAAGTGCAGAGTAATGGTTCCCACTTTGGGTAGGGGGGGGGGGCCTTAGGGCAGGGTTAGACTAGAGAATAAGGGAATGGAAGTGTGTTTGTGTGTGAGTGCGCGAGGAGGAAGATTTGCAGAGGAAAATGATTAAGTCTTATATGAGAGTTTATTATTTTTGTCGGTCGACCTCTTTAACTTCCCTGTCTAAATCCCGTGGCTTACGCTCTCTCGTTTCTCTTCTCGCATTATACGCATCTAAATATGTGATATATCATTTAATTATATATTTAATAAAAAATAATCATACGTAGAGTGCAATGAATGACGATTTTTAATCGTAATAAACATTGAACATCATTAAAGAAACTGTATACAAAATCATTTAAAGGATAAAGTATTCATTTCGCAGTTTTTATTCAATCAAAATTTGATATTTCAACGCTGGCTAAAGTTTGGTCGAATGGAAAAGAAGCAAATAGGCGTCATAGCAACTACGATACTAAACGGAAGAATGCCAGACTGTCGCTGCCCCTCCTAAAGAAATATTAAACCCTACAAAAATGTCAAGACAAGTTTCCCTGTATCAAAGAAAGTTAGTCTAGCAGATTTCTATGGCAGGAGAGAGCTCGTAGCATAATGGAGGAGTCTAACAAAACCATTTAAATTAACCAGCCCAGGGCTGACAGGTGTTTCCGTTTCGACCAAAATTGTGGAGAGAAAAATCATTTCAGGACTACCAACCTCCGTCAAAAGTAGGGGCGGAGGCAGTGAGGGAGAGGCAGGGCCGCCAACCTATTCAACTACAATTGATTACTTTAGAGTAATTACACGCCACTGGCCTTTATTGATTATCGCAAACTTAGCGGCAATATGATAGAGTAGTGCATTTCCAGTTCGACTTTATAAATTAGATGGTCGTATATATCAGCTTTTAGTTTAAGAAGTCGCTTTTCGGCTGATGATGTGTAGGCCTATCAGCGAGTGGAGCAGCGCCGCTCAGCCCCACAAAAACTAGGAAAGGAAATGATAGCAACCTAATAAAAACGGCAGAACACACTGGCAGAAAACTTTCTGGTGTTCTGAGGCGAGAGAGCCAGCCAAAATTCACAAAGAAGCAGCATTGGCAGCTACCCAGAAACGGGTCCAAGGGTTTTTTGTTTCAAATTATGGTTAATTTTAGACGATGTCAGAAACTCCAAGTTCACATCGGGGATTGTGCGGGCTTTACAATGTGCAGTCGCACGGTTATGAAGGGAAATATGAATTGATAATTTAATTAGATAGACCGTCATTAAAAAAATTTTGGCTGTCGCACACCCTGCTTTGCATACAGAATGCGTATGGGCATGTGTATGCATACACAAATCATTCATGGTGGCGCGACTTGAAAATTTTTCGAGGCGTTTCTAACATCAAATAAAAGAAACGGGCGGTGAGACGAAGCGAGGGCAGACCATCCCACCTGATATGGAATGCCGGCGTTCTCCATTATCTGAGGCACAGAGGCCATATAAAAATTTATTATTCCCCCCTTAAACCCCCTCCCCCCCCCCCACTCGTCAACTCCCAAACCCCCTTTCCGCAAAGAGCTAAGACGCGGTCGCCAAGTTATGTTTTTTTCTCCGACATTATTCCGACCTGTTTTGCGTCATGCTTATTGTTCAAATGCTGTTTGAGAGTACGTATATGCTAATGTGAGTGTGGTATATATGCAGGCGTATGCATATTGACTGTCTCAGGTGATATTTGCTGAAGTTCTTATGCGTTTACTCAAATCAGCTGGCTGGCCGCATGTCGCTGCCGGAAAAGGGTAAAAGTGTCGTACAACCGAGAATTTCTTTCTCTTTCGATTTCAGCCGCCGAAATCGCAAGACGTGTTATCAAATATTTCTGAATAAAGTTTTTCCCATTCAAAAAAGCACACAGTTTATAATACAAAGTCAGAGATTGGAATTGAAAAGGATAATCATGCGTGTGGCGGAGATGGGCGGGAGGTAGTTGCGTTGGCGGCCGTCAGGGGGACGGTCGGTCGGAATATTTTTGAACAAAAAATTATCTAAATAAAATTCGAAAGGCGCCATAGTGACTCGGTTCAAGGTAAGCGGAGAGCGTCGTGTCGTTTTGGATCATGTGGGTGTGTTTCCCGAAGGATAAGAACGCAGGCAGTGATGAAATAGGCGTTTGAAAAAAAAGAGGGCGGTGTGTGACCCTCGCCTAACTCTTTCGACCCAAAAACGAAAAAACAGGAAAATGAAAGGACTCGACGATTAATCGAATTTCTACTCTTGAGGTCGCGACGGACGGCAGCGGTGGATCTCTTCTCTTCGCTATTTATGTCTCCTAAGGTATGTCGTGGCGCTGTCACGCTGAAAAAAAAGATGTAGTGATTGGTGCATTTGCCGAGTGTTGAACCTCACGCAAAAATGACCGTGGAAGTTTCAAAAGCCGAATTTTGACTAAAAATAACTTTTGGCAGAGAGGGATAACACAACCCCACGCTGACTTCCAAGAAAGCAGGAGGGGCCACGCCGTGTGTTTAAGGCCCTGTTCCCTCTTTTCCAAAAAATAAAAAAAAGTGGCAAAAGTTTTCGAGTGGAGTTTTTTTTTTTTTAGTTTTTTCTTTCCCAGGAATTTTATGCAAAAGTCAAAACTTGGTGAGATTGTGTGAGACACCGGCTCTTGGTGAGTGCCTTTGAACTGCCTTGTGAATAAGTGAGTCATTGTTAAAGAGGATGTGTCATAGTAACTTCGCCACTTTATATACGCTTGCTCTCACCCATGGGGTAGTAGGCTTTGACCGTGTGTGCCTATTCCAATTTTTTTTTCGGGTGGGGGTGAGGGGCTATCATCACCCGTTTTTCCACCCCCTTTAACATACGGCACTGGGATATATTTCCCAATGCTTACGTGAAAACCTACAAACGTGTTAACGTTAACCTTCTTCAGTATCGTAATTTTTTTCTCTCGATCGCAAATTCCTCTCAATGTAAACAAACTCCACATGTCTGTTGCAACCCCTTAAAAAGGAAAGGAAATTATGTTTTTGATGTTGTTTTACAGTGTTTGTTTTAAAAGGGTTACAGCCTGGCTCAAGCAAGAAGAGCCATTGAGCGTGTTTTGTGTTGTGGCTCTTCTCCATTTGGCCTACTTTGCCAAGCCATGCCTTAGGTCAGTGTGCACCTGGATTAATGTTTGGACCCCCTACCCTTTTACCCGTGCCTTGTCGGAGTCGTCGAAGGGCAACCGTGTCTTGTTATGGAGGGTCAGGTGGCTGGGTTTTGACCTCGTGATAGTTTTAAAACCCAGGTCAAACTCCCTTGTGCAACTTTTCGGGAATTAGGCTCTGCAATTAGCTCAGGTCTGGATAGGCCTGTGAAGCTAATTCAGCTTGCCTGGTTGGTGGCCATCTAATGAGAAAACAAGGCCACTTTGCATTCAAGCCCCTGTGCTGGGCTCAAATATCCCATGCCCTTAGGATGGATGTTGTGGTTTGCAAGTGTCATACTACCTCTGTGGGTAGGTGGAATTGCTAGTAGGGTTAGAAACTACACGCTGTTCTGCTTAGTGACAAATCTTGTGTTTTGAGGCGGATTGAAAAGGTTCCATTCAGAATGGTCTTTTAGTGATTTCCTAAATAAGTCTTAGGATGTTAATCATGGTACTTGGAATATATGCCAATCATGACTGGACAATAAACTATAAAGGTCAGTATTGAACAAATTAATTGTCAAAGACACCTGAAAACCCATCTTGTTCAATGGGTACCATATAGCTTGGTAGATTTTAGAAAGTTATCAGATGAATATTATTCATTATTTTGAAGGACCAAAGCAAGTGCTTTCTAGCTTTACAGTTTATAGCTTCTGGTTGGGCTGTCTGCTGTAACCATTGTGGGGGCTTGAAATTTGTTATGTAATTGGTCAACATATTTTCCCAAAATTTTCAAATCTTTAATTAAGAAATGCGTTATTCCTAGATTCACTCGCTGTCTTATTATAGGCTTAGGCCTTTGGATAACCTTGTTGAATAATTTTATTTTGTGGTTTGGTCAGATTGATTATTCTACTTTTATATAGGTTTATTAATTTCAGTAAGTAATTTATAGGCTATTACATCCAGTAAGTCATCCCCAAAAATATTTTTTAATAGGTTGTTTGCCAGGCTTGTTAAGGAAATTCTTTGAAATTGTTGTATACTTGGTATTTCATTTAGATTATTGTTAGTCATAAATGGACTACCCTCCCATTACAAACTTTCACGATTTAACATTGTAATTTCTCTATTATTTTTTTATGATACTCTGTTAAGGTTTGGTCACTTCATGTTTGTTTAAGCTAGTCTTGGATTAGTGGACAGGCAGTTGATATACAAAATTGAAAGGATAGTTTCAAATGATGCAAACAGTCTTGAATGATCATAACTTCTAGACTGATGCAAGGGAGAAGAGGATTCCTGCTCTACTAGAAAGTCCATAGTACGCTTTAGGCAATTTGGAGTATTAGGGCTGGCTAGGTTAAAGATTGAAGCTGTGCCTGGCGGGATGTTATATTATCGATTCCTGTGGTTTAATTGTAGAAAGGTAATTAATACATTAGTTTGATAGAAGAAAACCTAATACAATTTCCCTAAGGCTTTTTTATTTATAGTTTCTTCTTAACTAGTTTGGGATCTTGGACAATGTTTCTGTCCTGATTCTCTGATGATGAATTACATTAACCAAAATTACAAAAAATAAATAATTATAAACATTACTATTATGTGACATGGTGAAGTGGTTTGAGGCTATCATAATCATGGCTTATCAGGAACTATCATTTTTAAAGTTAGACCTTTCGTCATTCTGAGAAGGATTTTGAAATATGCGAAATATGATAATTTCGGAATGAAGAACTTCAATTTTTGATTATTTACTAAATCTGAATATATTTTTCTGTTAATTCTAGCCAAGAATATTTTCTATTTAATTGCAATGCCATTAGTGAGGACTTCCATCAGAGCTCTGTTTGGGGGACAAATATTTTTGTTGATAACGTACATTTGATTGCAGACCGTCATGTTTCAAATACATTAGTAACTAATATGAATTCAGCATATGAGTCGCAATGTTGAAAAGGATTCTTTAAAGTAAATACAGTTTATTGCATCCGTGGAATGTTCCTTCATGGGGTAATACTGTACTGAAATGGGGATTGTGTTATGTTGGGAAGGGCGTGTTTAAAATTAATAATCATGTTAGGGCAATGTTTTGATTGACAAGTATAATTAGTTTACAGTATATATTATTGTGACTTGGCAAAAAGCAAAACTAAATAGGCCTACTGTATAATGTATTGTGTAGAATTATATCTGCCATAGAATTTTTTTTTCATGCAACTAGTTGCTGATAGAGACAATATACAATACAAAGGTTAGTCTACCAAGAGACCTTTATAAAATTGGTGATTCCGTAATGGAGTTTCTTGTGTTAGTAGGCCGATATCAAAATTCCCTTTTTAATTGGTCATTTGGTTCCAAGGAAAACTGATGTATCAGTTTTGTAGTTACTGTGGTCTTGATTTATTGTATAGCCTAATATGCCTTTTTTTAATTGTAATATGAATGTAATGTTTTAAATTGTATTTTCACATATTTTGTGTGATGAAGTTAATTAAATACAAATCAGAAATAATTCTGAATTACTGTATAAATTTTTCGGCCACCAGAATTTCATCACAGTCATTAATTGTATTTAAGTTTTCATAAGAGAATAGTTGCTAATGCCTTCGTTATTCCATAGAAAATTTGCTTGATTGAGACGGCGGTAGTTTTGGTATTGTGAGATGCACTTAGGAAAATAGTGGGCATGAAACTAATATTTGACCTTGGTTTTTGTTTTTGATTCATACTATGATGAATCGAGCTGAATTGTCAGAAGGAAAGTAGACGTATTTGTGAATTCATGTAACACTTTTCTCAAAAATTAAGATTGGTGACAATTTTTGTTAGGATTGAAGTTTAAGTTTTGTCATGACTAACATGGTTTAATTGTTATAGGCATGTCAAAACTTTTATTGACTGAGGCATGTGTGACTTGGAGGCGTAAGCAACATTGCATGTTGTCATTAGAAGCTGATGTACTAGGTCTGATGAGCTCACAAAGTGGGATAGTCAAGTATGATATGGGATAATTCTATGTCCCACAAAAATGGAGGCTCTAGTATGTTCAAACAAGTCTTCTCTCTCTCTCTCTCTCTCTCTCTCTCTCTCTCTCTCTCTCTCTCTCTCTCTCTCTCTCTCTCTCTCTCTCTCTCTCTCTTTTTTTGTATTTTTTTTTTCTCTTTTTTTTGTATTTTTTTAGATTTTTATGAAGATAAATGACATTCACCGGAAGTTTTAATTTTTAATAAATTTTTAGTTAATACCAGTAATTGATATGTTTACTGTATATTATACAAAATTAAGGGTTGAGAGTAGTAATATTTTGGTATTATACTGTGCAACACAAAGGAAGGGGGGGAGATTTAGGCCTATAAGATATAACTATGGATTAGTTGGCATGGGTGTGTAGGGCTGTGGGAAGGATTTCCTCTCATATGTTGTTGTTTATATGGCATTTCACGCATGTCGTTTACATGGTCGATCTCACGTCGGCTGTGATTTCATGATTTATTGGTGTCAAGTTTTGTTGTATTTTTGGAATTTCCCTCAGGATATTTTTGTAAATCTGGAATTCAGAATTGGAATTTATTCCAGTGACACTGACAAAGATTCATATTTGTTTATTCAGGAGTTGAGTTATTTGTGCCTTGGGTGTGTTTAAGTATTCGGCATTACTGTGTTGCCATGATCATTACCCCTTGGTCATAGGCCAGTCAATTAAACCTGTTGCTGGGTTGGAAACATTGATTTATCCCATCCAGAAGCGTCTTCATTGGTAGACGTTCAGTTTGGAATAACTTGATGTGCTGGGAAGTATTACGAGAACTATTACTTTCAAAGATATTGAAAGGTTGTTTTGATAGAAATGACCCAGCATTTTATTATAAATCCTGGCAACGTGGTGAATAAGGATGCTGTACTAATGTTTTATAATAACTTGGAATTTATCAAATTTTTTTCTCGAAAGAATTTAAGGATAAATTCTGTTTCATCACAATGGTTATTTGCAATATGTTACCTTGGGTGGTGACACTAGATACCTTAGTTACTTTAGTTTATCGCTATTTCTATTCCCTTTTGAATGGCAGGATTGTCATTTTCAAGTGAATTTCATGTAAATTCTTGTAAGGTATCTTTGGACTGGCAAGTTTTTCTTTGACAATAGTAATCCCAAGGAAGCCATTTGAAGGCAGTTTCAAAATTGACATCTTTTAAAAAAGAAAAAAAAAATAACTGTGTTCATGTTTTTATTTGCTATACAAGGTTAAGGGGATGTATATTTTTTCCTGTATATGCAAAAGAGATGATTTAATCTTATATCCATTAATGCTGAAGTCTTTGTTTTCCCATTAATATTTATTTGTATCAGAGCATTCGACTAGCTTTGGTCATGGTGCATTAATATCCTGATTTTGGCCTTGAACTGAAGGATATTTCAGATTTCTTACATTCCCTACCCTTTCTCACTTCTTTGCATGCAAAGCAGACTTGTTTTTGATACTTTTACTCTACTGGACTATGGGAAATCACCTTATTCAATAATTTGCTCAGAACTCTCTGGAGTTGGAAATTACCATATCCCTTCTTGAATTTGTTTTTCTAAGGTTATTTATCAAGAAAGTTAGTTTGTTCTGGATTTAGCCCAGTTTATTATAGATAAATCCCCCCCTCCCTTTTTTTTTGTTTGAAGATCAAAAGGAACTTATACGCTATTGTGGCTGCTTGCTGCGAAAGTTTGTGCTCACAGAATTTGTTTCTAGTGTGTACAGGGAGTAAGGATTAAATAAAGGTGTTTTTGTCACATAGAGAAAGTCATTTCATATAAATAGTCTATTTTGTAAATGAGCTGAAGGTAGGAACTAATGTACTCATCTATTAAGTTATTGAAAGAAATAAAATTCTACGATACAGTACAGTATGCATTGTAGCATTCATTAGGCAATCGTTTGTTCTGACTCTCTAACTTGAGTTACATTATTGTCAGTTGAAAATGTATTTCATAGTCGATTCTTCGCTCGCAATCAAAAGTCAAAGTCTTTGGTTGCAAGAAGAACATGGGTGTCTTCACTTTTAGGGCTTTGCATAAACTGGCATCCTGGTTGTCAGAAAATACTAGAAAAAGTGCTGTTGTTAATGCGCATGTATTACCCTTCCTACCTTTTTCCATTGGAATATGTGCAATTAACTTTTAGGGTGGAAGAAATACACATGCTCACTTATTTTGCTTCTTATAAATTATCAGTGTGCAATTAAGATATTTTCTATGTTCAGCGAATAGGTATAGTATGCTATTTGGCAGATTTTGACAATAAGGTATTGTCCTGTACAGTGTAAGCAATTACAGAACTGTACATTACTGTAGTTGCATCCTAATTCGACAGTTTTATACAATCTAATAAGAATATTTAATCAGTGCTGCTTACATGAGGCAGTAGATGGAGTGTTTTACAGTTTTGATTGTCCTTCATACTCTGGTTTAGGAGGAGAATTGTTGACTTGACAGATTTATAAAGTGGCATAAGTAAGTCACTTATCATATCTTAAATTCAGGAGGAATGTTCAGATTGAATTTGACAACCCTCTAGATCCTGGATTTCGAATACTGTACAGTATCTTGATCCAGATTTTTCAATTCTAGGATACATCATCAAGCCTGCTCACCTATAATGATATATGCAGTACTTATATGTGTGTCTTTAGTAATGTACAAGTTTTTTTGGCTGATGTGGGTAAATTATGAAATGGGTTTTCTCTGAAAAACTTGTGTTTGGCAACTTAAGATGGTCATAATAAAACCTATACAGTTTTATGAGATCATCAGTATTATTACACTGTCTGTAACATAGTTTATTTTAGTCATTAAGGATATTTTTTAAAGTTTTACCAACTGTACATACACTTTAAAGATGGGCTGTGGGTTTGGGTTTGAAAAGTCCATGTACAGTATGTACCTAGAATACAGTATCTGGTAACAGGTGGCTTAATGAAAATATTCATGGAATCCAGGGTGAATTTGTCCTTGATATAGTATTAAAGAGTTGTTATCAAATATACCTATAGTATTTCAAATACAGAGGTGCCTGAGTTTGGTAGGGGATACCTACAGTATTTCAAATACAGAGGTGCCTGAGTTTGGTAGGGGATAGTTTTGCTATTTGTGTATGATTTTTATTCGTACATTACTGTAGAATGGTGAACGAATATCTCGGTACTACAGTACGTAAACGGATGGAAAGGCTTGAAAATAGTTTGCTTATGGGTTCTAGAGAGCTAATTGGTTTAATGGGAAAAAAGTTGCACTCTGATATATGAGGAAGTGGAAGGGTGATGTGATTAGTTATTTTTAGTCATGTTGAGAGAAGTGTGTCATGAATGACTTGGAATTTATTTTTTCAGACATATTTCTTTATTTTGTTTTGAATGTTGCAATGATTTCGTTGGGCCTTTGTTATTTTTGAGAGCTAATTGGTTTAATAGGAAAAAGTTGCAGTCTGATATATGAGGAAGTGGAAGGGTGACGTGATTAGTTATTTTTAGTCATGTTGAGAGAAGTTTGTCATGAATGACTTGGAATTTTTTTTTCAGACATACAGTATTCCTATATTTTGTTTTGAATGTTGCAATGATGTTTTTGTTGGGCCTTTGTTATTTTTTAACTGCTTGATATTTTCATCAGAGACTTTATTAATGAGTTATAATTTATTTTGATGCTCGAAATCATTGCTGTTTGGTTTACCATATTTACATAATTGAGTGTGGTTGGTCATTCAAATAATTCCTCTATCCTTTTTCTGCCCATTATTCTAAACTTATCCCTTAACCTCACCCAGTATGAATTCCTCAAAAGTTAATAGTACAAACTTTTGATAGTGTAATTGTACAGAGAGGGACGTGTTGACATCTGATGAGGTCTAGGCGATTAAAAACTATAAAAGGCACCCGTCAGAAACTGTGTGTTTTTTTGAATGGGGAAAACTTTATTCAGAAATATTTGATAACACGTCTTGCGATTTGATTGTTTACGTTTTTTAATGCTACCTTATAGGAATGCTACTCACGGTTACTTTTGTCTTGTGGAAAATTTGTGTGTGTTTCGTGACTTCTTTTGAGTTAGTGTGGTTAACCAGTACAGTATTTGCATACCACATCAATATGGAAATTTTTGAAATAATTAATTTTCAAAATCAGATTGGTAATTATGTTTTTAACAACCGAAACTATTTTGAGATGGAATTATTTTTACTTATTAGCCAGATTATTTTTTTGTTTGGAATGAACTTTTATACTGAGCTGTATTAGCATTTCAGGTTTTTTTTTCATTTTTGGAAACTAACATGACTCCATGAGATCCCCAGCAAAAAATATTTAAGATTGAGAGACACTTGAATAGACTGCTTCTGAGAAGCACTAATGAGTCTGTCCAAAGTCTTAAGGGACTTTGCAGTGTTATTATTTATTTTGATATACTGTCTAGGTCTCAATGATTTCACATGGCTTTGGTACATAGAAAATCTTCCACGAGTGATCAGAATTTATTCTCACTGAAAAATATTTGTCTTTTAGCATATGCAACATGAGCTTCAGAGAAGGTAAAGCCGGCAGACGGAGTGATTCTGTGTGGTGGCACTTTAGTAAACGCTGGACAGATGAAAAGCACTATGTGGTGATCTGTAACCACTGCAAACAAAGAGTCAGTGCCAAAGTCGATAGACTGAGAAGGCACTTGAGGAAGTGCATTCCGGGCTATGAGAGTCCTAAGCCTGACCTAGAAGGGTCTGAGGGCCCTTTGCCAGCCAGTATGAGCTGTAACGATCCTTCTGAGTATGCTATACCCCAGCACAATATAGAGGATACCTCTTCCCACCTCTCTCCTTCATGGAAAACGGAAAATGTTCTTGTTGATAGTAAGGTTAGTGATTGTCAAATCCAAGCCACTGTGGGGAATATCAAAGCAAGTTGCAAAAATCCGCTTTCTGAGACACATTTTTCGCCACCATAAAAAAATTGCTTGGAACACCTCGCTTTTCGTTCACCAGGCACTCAGCTGAGTCCTGCAAGTGCTGTTGTTGCAGCTTATGCCTCTTCTGCAGGAAAAGAAGGAAAAGTAAATGTTTGTGTCCTTGGATGTTATTCCTATGAAGTTTTTTGTTTGTCATGATTGTGATCAAATAATGAAAGCATGTTTTTAAGAAAATTTAATGTACAGTAGTAGCTACCTCCTGTTGTCATTGATGATTTTTGGCCTACTTGATTGTGTGTTATTGTGGAAGATAGGTATCTGTGTCATATTGTTTTCAATAGGGTACTTAGCAAGGTTATTATCTTATTAAAAGGGCAAACTGATTTTTATTTGTTCAGCATAAGTATATTTGCAATTCTCTATAAATGTATTTAGATGCAATTGGTTGCTATACTGCATTAATTTTCAAAAATATTTTCAGTATATCATACACCCTAGATAAATATTAGCATTGTAACCAAATGCACTGCCATTAAGAATTCATTTTACAGGTAAACTGCAAAGATTAATTGTGCATGCTTGAATCATCTTACAGAAAAATGTATACTTTACTTCCTATCTAAAAAGTTTTGCTTCTACAACTTGCAGCTTCTGTGAGTGTTTTTAAAAATTGATCTGTTTTAAGGAAAACAGTGGACATGAGTATTCGCACAGCACACACACTCACAAACACATTCGTACACTAAAGGATTATTAATCTGCTATCACTGCTTCTGCTGCTCTTTGCCTCTATGAGATATTCTAAACCAGTTGATTTTATTTGTTCGAGGTATATAAATACTGTGAAGTTTGCAACTTTGGTGTCTACAAGGAATTTAGCCTTTTGCTTTTGAGTATTGATGTACCGTCTTACTTCACAGGATTCCCCACATTCCCCGTCTGCAATGGCGAACCAACAGTATTGCCTCAAGTGGAACAATCATCAGTCCAACCTCCTGCGTGCGTTTGACAGGCTGCTCCAGTCTGAATCTTTCACAGATGTTACTCTGGCCTGTGAAGGCAGGTCTCTCAGAGCACACAAGGTAGGATGTTCGTTGGAGTTTGTTAAATGAACGGCTCTATAAAAAAGATCAGTAATTATAATAAATTTCATTTATGTCAATTTCAGAGCTGTAAAACCCTTGTCAGTATTTTTATTTCTTATGGTGGAAAAAAAAATCCATGTTGATAGTCTGTATTGATGTCTTCTGATCAATAATCAGTCCATGAATATTATTATTATTGAAAGGAAGATTATTAACCAGCCCAGTGAGTCAAACTAGACACACAGTTGGCCCAAATAAATTAAAGATGGAATGATATGTTATATTATAACTGATACAAAGAATAAATTAGAGATAATTTGCTGTCAATAGAAATTTGTACTCCGACTGATTGAATGTTAGGCATTGTTTTCAGACCCAAAATGTAAATTTTTTTTTTTTTTTTAACTTATAAAAGCTCTATATAAGAAATATGTTATAAGGTTACAAAATCATGTCAGTCATGTCACTCACTACAATTTGGAACTTTCTCATAAGTTTTCCACTTGAAAAACCCATACTTGTATCAGTTCTTATTTGTAAAGTACAGTACAGTATACAATAAGTTAAATGTGTCAAAGCAGTGATTATAAATTATAGTAATCTCAGATTTGAATTACCTTTCATAAATTTAGTATAGTAACTCCAATTTTGAATTCCATATTTGACTTATTTTTGCAATACAAGCTTTCTCCTGTTTGTTATATAAATTTGGTCTTCCCCATACATGTTATTTGTGAAGAAAGTAGCATAAGAAATATTGTGGTTTATTTTGATAGTAATTATCCGGAGGTTACACGAAGCTATGAGAATTTTTTTTCAAGTATAGTAATAGTGAACTTGGCTACTTGAGAATAGGAGACTTCCTTATCTTTAGTTTTCTTGTTGATAAGAGAGTGATCTAGTGTTGCATGAAGTTTGGCAAAGCTGCTCTTTTTTTTTTTTCATTTTTAGGTGCCAAATTTACCATCTATAATTTTCATAAAAATTGCACAATATATATCTTTAGAATTATATGTTTCTTTATTTTTACTCTGTTATATTAGACTAGTATAAAGCTTGAAATATTTGAGATTTGTGAATATATTTTGTATGATTCAGATATCTTCAAAAGTAGAATAGTAGTACCAGTCGAACTCGGCTGAATCCCTCGTCAGGCTGGGAGGATCGGAGAGAGGGAAGGTCCCCTTTTGCTCCTTTGTTTGGTGTCGGCCACCCCCCAAAATTGGGGGAAGTGCCTTGGTAAATAGATAGAATAGGAACAGATAATGTCTTTTATTATCAGCAACCTCAAGAAAAGAAAAAAATGCTGCACTATTGCCAGGTACAGATAGCTATTCAGGAAACAATTCTTTTTTTATCACAAATCATAAGGAAGATTCTGATTAGGTTTTGATTGCTAGATTGTGATGCTTAATTTTCAGGCAGGTGAAACCTTTTTAAATGCTCTGAAGCAGGTGTACCTCTTGTCAAAGTTCAAAGAAAATTTGGATGTACTGTAGATTTCATGTGACTTGGATATAATTTTCCCTCAGACTGTTTCGTGACATACAAGGTTCAATATCAAGTTTTTTTTTCATTATTGTTACTTGCTAAGCGACAACCATAGTTGGAAAAACAAGGCTATAAACCCAAGGGCTCCAACAGGGAAAATAGCCATAGTGGACTTCATTGACCATACCTCACAGCAGGTCCCTCATTCCCCCTCCCCCCAAAGAATTTATGACTTGTTTTGTACCTGAACTGTACTGTAGTTTAAGGAACCATGTTCTCTGGAAGTTCTTTGATGTTTAGGAACAGGATTTCACAGAAGTACTCAAGATGTTCCTCATAGGGTTGGAGTGTCACTGGGCAAATGTATTACACAGTTACCTCTAGCTTCTAAGAGGCTAGCCTGATACTATAATGCTCCTAAGATGTATTACTGTTTATCATAGATAAGATAAAAGAACAAGGTTACTGCAGCACTATGGTTGGTAGTAGCTAGTTCATTAGGAGAATATTTGCAATGGTGATGTGGATAATCTGTATACTATATGTTCCCTTTGTGTATTTAGGTGTTAGTGTAATGTAATTCAATTTGGTAATGTGTAGATTGTGTAGAGAATACTTTTGTCAGATGCACATACTACTGCATTCAGGTGATCTTTCATTATATATAATGTCTAGGAACCTGAAAATTAGAGAGCCATTCATTAGATTCTGTTCAATAGAATCATTCATAGGATCATTGTCTAATTTTGAAAATAGGAAATAATTGGAATAATGGGGAAGGGAAGTAGCAAGCCTTTTCGTTGAGCAAGCTTTAAAAGACATACCGTCTAAAGCAAACTGTAGAAGAGAAGGCATACGGCTGGAAGATGTGGCAACTAATTCCTCTTAATTTTTTTGTGTGTGATGCTAGAAGCGATAATTAAGGAGGACCATAGCATCACTCTAAGGAAGAAAACAAAGTGTGTTGTATAGTACAGTATATAGATAAGAGAAAGCAAAAATATATAAAAAATTACAATACAAGTCATAGAAACCAAGTCTGTTATACTGTATAGGCATGAGAAAACAAAAATATATAGAAAACGGCAATAAATTTTACAAGTCTGAAAAATCAAGTCAGTGATGGATGGTAGTATTAAGTAGTAAGCTTGGTAGGGCATCAGCTATCCATTGAGATACTACTACTACTAGAGAGTTATTGGGTCCTTTGACTAGCCAGACAGTACTACATTGGATCCATCCCTCTCTAGTCATGGCTCATTTTGTCTTTGCCTACACATACACCGAGTAGTCTGTCCTATTCTTCCCACTTTCTCCTCTGTCCTCATGCATTTGACAGAGGTTACCAAACAATTCTTCATCGCTCAAGGGATTAACTACTGCACTGCAATTGTTCAGTGGCTACTCTCATCTTGGTAAGGGTAGAAGAGAGACTAGCTATGGTAAGCAGCTCTTCTAGGAGGAGGAGACTCCAAAGTCAAACTATTGTTTTCCAGTCTAGGGTAGTGTCATAGCCTCTGTACCATGGCTTTCCTCTGTCTTCGATTAGAATTCTCTTGCTTGAGGTACACTTGCACATGTTGTTCTAGCTTATTTCTCTTCCTTTTTTTTCTTTGAGTTTTTTATAGTTTATATATCAATGATCTAATTTGATGTTACCATTCTTGAAATTTTTATTTTGAATGTTTATTTCTTGTCTTGTAGTTTATTCATTTCCTTGTTTCCTTTACTCACTGGGCTATTTTTCCCTGTTGGAGCCCTTGGGGTTACAGCATCTTGTTTTTACAACTAGGGTTGTAGCTTAGCTTGTATTAATGTCGATAAAGAAGTACTGTATAGCAATCTCTCAGTTTGAGAGCATTGAAGTTGATAGTAATTGTTGAGGTATTTTTCTTTGATACCATATACCTCCATGTTTAAGCTACGTTACAGATATCTTGGAATTTTCGAGCCTAATTAAGCCATGCTATGTGATATAAGGACATCAGACTTCCTTTTAGTTATGCAAATTGACTGTTTGCATTGCTGACGGAGGGTGCGATTCATTTTTCGAGTGTGTTCTGTATTTTTTTAATTCATGTACAGACTAGTTAAATTATCCTTTTTTTTTTTTTTTTTTTGAGGTTAATGTTCCTCAGAAAATTATCAATTTGAATCTTTGAATCTAACTTTTAAGTATTACCTGCATATTTCTTTGAGAGAACAATGAAATATTTAAAAGGAGTGCATTGTGTAAAGTGGAATTTTTTTTTACTAAAAATTGTGGATGTAGTAGAATTGAGGGTCTTTCACAGTTGATACTGCCTTGAAGTTGTGGATTAAATAAGTCAGTTACAGTAGGCTGAGCTGCTATTCTTAGGTCAAATAAGGAGTGTCTAGGGCATTTTTAGTGTGTCCTTGTAGTTTCTACTTTTCCATCTAGAATGTTACAAGTCTAAGGGTTCTGTAGGGAAAAAATCTGTACCAAAAAAAAAAAAAAAGACGAAAGAATAAATTATAATGAAGAAAAACCAAATGAATAGTAAGGTATGAACGGAGTCTTATGTCAGCCTGCACAATAAAAAATGTATGTGCACTAAGTTTTAATTTCCAAACTTCCTGCAGTTCAATCGATTTTTCCTTCTCAGGTGGTGTTGTCAGCATGCAGCAGTTACTTTGAACAGCTTTTTGAGGAGCATCCAGACAAATCGCCCATCATCATATTGAAAGACATGAAGTTTGCTCACGTTTCTCAACTGGTGAACTTCATGTATCGTGGAGAGATTAACATTACCCAAGTAAGTCTTATTTTTTGGTGAGGTCAAGGTAGATCAAAATTCTGTTGCTCTTGGTATTTTTTTCCATCTGTTGATTGTTTCCTTTTTCATTCTTCTGTTAATTCTGATTTTATTTTACAGTCCTGATTCAGTTTTTATCCTTTGTTCAAGAACAGATTTTTTTGGGGGGGCAAGTTGCTGACCGTAGAAGGTATTTTTCTAGTTGGAATGCTTTATAATAAAACTTAATTGCATTTGCCTTCATATAACTAAAATGCCATACAGTACACTTCTTTTGTTTTAGGACTTTTGATATGACAGATTTTTTTTTTTCTATTTTTGCATTCAACACACTTGATATTGAAGGGTTCATCTTTTTTTTTGGTAGAAAATTTATATTTTAATTAAAGGATTCTTAATTTGTGATACATATTTATATTCCGATCAGATTTTGATGTTTAGAGCATTAAAGACTGCAGTATTTTCATGAGTATATAGCAATTTTTTATATCCACATTCTGATGTTTTTCAAACTAAATATTCCGTGTGATGATTCGGTACTTTTTGTAGAAGTTTGAGAACTAAGCAAGGTTGAGTGCGGAATGGCATCCCTATCTTCATAGCCCAAATCCCAGACAATCACTAATCCATGCAAAGCAAGGTGGCCAATCTTAAAGTAATGTATGTTTATGTTAGTGTGACAGGACCTTAATAAATACGTGAATCCAGTTTTCATTACCGTTATTCTAAAAGTGTTGGCTACATAATGCAAAATGAGTGGGACCTAATTTTGTAAGTAATTCATAAATTGCAAAATATGTAAACGATGTGTGGATATATGCATGTAAGAAACATGAATCCTTTTTTGCTGTACAGGATCTCAGTTGAAAGATAGCATGAAACCATCACAAGATCATCCATTGGCCGCTGATACCCTTCTCAGTGTTCGGGGCCCCAGAAGGAAATGTAGCAAACACAACTACTAGAACAAAAATACTCATAATAATACAAATAACTTCCAAACAATTGCAAAATTATGACCCTTGGATGACTGATAAAATAATATTGATGCATTGAAGATCACTTGAAAATGAGGATAGAGTGGATGTGTTGATCATGGTCATTAGATTTTTCTGGAAGGATGAAGTGGTGGCCATTGCAGTGTGATTATTGGGGGCGGTATGAAACAAACAAAAGTATGTACGACTATTAAGATATTAATTTAAAAGATTTAAACAGAAGAAAATCTAACTTGTATATACAGTGCAACTGTAACATCTCATTAGTCAGGTTGTTTCTCTGAAGGGGAATGTGCTCAGCTTTTTCTTTATCTTGAAGTACAGTGGTTACTTATACATCTCATTGAGAGTTTTTTTTTATCTTAAATGTGTACATTTGTTTGGAATGAAATAGAATCAGCAGACACGAAATATTTTTCAATATTAAACTTACCCGATAATCATGTAGCTGTCAACTCCGTTGCCCGACAGAATTCTATGGAGGGATACGCCAGCTATCACAATACTAGAAGGGGGTGTACTTACCAGCGCCACCTGTGGCCAGGTACTCAAGTACTTCTTGTTGACACCTCCTCAATTATTCCTCTGTCGTGCTTCCGGCAAGACGTTCTGGGATACGCTTATGTTCTTGGAGTATTTTCACGACTTTGGTGAAGTATTTCTCTTTGATTTCGGCTGTCGCTTTACTGGAAACTTCTATATTAGCTTAGTTAGCTTTTGGAATTAATTTGATTAATTATGGTGACGAAGAGAGTATGAACTCTCTTTCACCTTTAAATGGCCGACCCTTCCCTTAGACGGAAGTGTTGGTGTCTAAGAGAGTATAGACTCTCTTTCTTAATTTTGCTTAACAAAAGTTATAGATTTATTTTATATCTCTCCGCCTCTTATAGGCCTCTTCGATTAACTTCCTTTTTTTATAAACTTATTAAAATTAATTTTTATATTTGTTTATTTTCGACCTTCCTAATAGTAGGCGGTCTTTTCTTGGTACCGAAGTTAATTAACATTGAGCCCGTCATTTCGGTTTTACCTGTTAACATATTATGCTATTTTAATGTCTTTGAAAGAATTTCTTTGATAGTCTAGTACTGTTTTCAAAGTTGAACTAACGTTTTGTTTTGTCTCTGCAGTTGTTGACGTTCAGAACGTTCAACTTGCACTCTATCGTTACGATAGAGAAAGAATTTTCACGGTTTCACATTGCAGTAAGAGTAACCGTGTCTAGCGTTTTGTTCATTCTTTCTTAACTTAATGGTTTTAATCCTAATAAAGGAACTTTTCATTTTGGGAAATATTTCAGTTTTTTCCTTTAACAATAATATGTTTTAACGATATATATGATTGGGCTCTTCTCTCAGGTTCTAAGTCAAGAGAGAGAGAGAGAGAGAGAGAGAGATAGTGACGGAGGGAGAAAGAGGAGGATAAACGTTTCATTCAAGCCTGCCAGGCGTACGAGTAACGTTGTTATCGTTTTTGCTCTTCTCCCTAGTCTCTTTAGGGGAAGAAAGTAAACGTTTCTAGAGTGATCTAGTGTTTAGTCTCTTTCCAGCCACTGAATTATTTATCTTTCATTAGATTTTTCTGTTACATTGTAATTCTGTTTTCGCAATTACTAACTTTTGAGAAAGGATAGAATTGCGTGTTTCAGGTACAAACCACTTAAAGTTTCGAGTTCAGTGAAATAAGTGCAAACAGAAAATCAAAGTGATAAGTGATTAGCGCAAAGTGTGTCAGTGTTGTGCGTGAGGGTACTTCTGTGCGCGCCAGTCGTTCTCCCAGTCCGGGACCTCTTGCAAGCTCCCAAACCCAGGGGAGAAGCAATGTCGAAGGACAAAAGGGTTCAGCAGGCCTTGATCGGCGCACAGAAGTATCCTCGGTGGTTGTGGGCGTGTCTTACCGAGACCGTCACTCCCACCCGCAGACGATTGAGCCCTTATTTTGCTCGTCTGCAGAAGAAATTTAGGGGAGAAAACGCTGGTCTCAGGTCTCAAGACCTCTTAAACTTAAAGTCCAGACCTATGCCAGACGTACGAAGTTAGAGTTCAACAACCCGGATGCAGTCATTGGGTTAGCTCTGACTCTCCTCAGTCATCAGTTGAATGCACTCCGCCTAAGAGGAGTAAGGTTCTGCCGCAACAGATCTCTGCTGTTAAGGCTTTACCTCAGCAGACCTTAGTGTCTGCCGACCCCAAGTTGACTCTACTGCAGTCCATGCAGTCACAACTTTCGGTCTTGATGCGTGAGTGTCGGGCTGAGAGTGTTGCGCCTCCGCCTCCGCCTACACTCCCTCCGCCTGCGCTCGCTCCGCCTGATCGCAGTACCACCTGCCAGGCGTACGATGTTGAGCCACGTTCTGAGTTGGCTGTTCCCAGTGGTGCTCAGCCTCCGCCTTCTTTAAGGCAACCTTTACAATGGGATCAGGAGGATTATACCTCTCTTCCTCCGCCTCCACTTGCTGCTCCACCAGTGATGCAACACTCGGTTGAGGTACAACAACCTCTCCCGTCCTTGAGTCAGTCTCCTCAGCTCTCGCTGCAGCGAGCTCAACCCTCCACAAGGCAAGCACCACTACACCTTAGCCTTGCGCCTCAGGAGCCTCAGCTTGCGAGACATTTACCTTGTTCTGCGCAGCCTCTACCTCATCGCGCTCCGCTCACACCACAGGAACAGGAACTTGCTACTCCGCTTCCGCCAACCGCTCAGCAAGCGCAACCCTTGGGTTCAGCCACTCATGCCAGGAGTCAGCCTCCTCCACCCATGCGCCTACCTTCTGCTACTTCCTTTGATCAGCCTTTGCAGACTGAGCCTCAGGTGTTCCCTCAACAGAGTCTTGAAGAGGAAACCACAACTATTGTTGTTCCAGCTCGTTCTGACTCTGCTGTTCAGCATACCTTACCTCCATTTTCAAACCTTATGATAATGGAGGTTATTTGTATTACTTATAAAAATATATTTGTATTCCTTGCAATATATTTTTAACAATATCGCAGAATATGGCAAAAAATATGAATCATGAGTTATGAATGTAAGGTAAATATTATGTTGATATTTAAACCCCATGCAAGCATGCATAAAGCACTCTAGCACTGGTCATGGAATTTCTGAGAAATGTTAAACGCCATGCACACGCTCTGCTTACCTTACAGCATGCTCTACATACAGCATGCTCTGATTACAGCATGCTCTGCATACTACATGCTCTGCATACAGCATACTCTGCATTCAGCATGCTCTGCATACAACATGCTCTACATACAGCATGCTCTGCATACAGCATGCTCTGCATACAACATGCTCTGCATACAGCATGCTCTGCATTCAACATGCTCTGCATACAACATGCTCTGCATACAGCATGCTCTGCATACAACATGCTCTACATTCAGAATGCTCTGCATACAGCATACTCTGCATACAACATGCTCTGCATACCTTACCGCATGCTTCTCAGTCACACATCTTTGGTTGTTGCCAACTCACTAGACTGTCAAGCAGTTTCATAACGTTGCCTTCTAGTCTGCTGCTTTTGCACCAGTGAACCCTCACTGAGAGAACTTAGCTTTTCTAGGATATGGTCCTTGTAGATGAGAAAGTTCTTTTCTCCCTCCTTCTGATATTCCCTTGAGGACTCTGTCATTTGGAGGGAGCCTTTAGCTGCATAGCCTCCTATGGACTTTTATTTAAGCGTAACATGCTTCCAGGGAAGGTAATGGTTCCACTTCAGTCGCTAATCCCGTCTGTTACCACACCTGCTCCCATAGACCTTGAGCTGTGTTGCAAGACATGCAGTCCAAGCTTAGTCCTTGTTAGAGGATTTTTTGTTTACGGAGTCAATGTGTCACGGGGAAGACGTTCAACAACCAACAGAAGTGACTTGTTGTGACGCAGTGCAGCAACCTCAGCAACCCGATAAGGAGTTGTCTGTATGACCCAGACAGTCTAGACAGATTCGGGTTGTCACTGTACTTCCTCGCTTGCCCATGATTGACAGTTCACAGACTGTGCAGCAGTACCATGATCTTGTGTCCGGCTCCGTCAGACGACTGGCTTTTAAGAGCTCCACAAGTCGTCGCTGTCTGGAGATTTTCAAATGGACTATGGATCTGACCAAGGAACTGGGCCTCCTGGTCAATTTTGAGGAGTCTCAGCTCGTTCCATCCCAGACCATTGTCTCCTTGGGTATGGATCTTCAGAGTCGAGCTTTTCGGACTTTTCCGTCGGCCCCAAGGATCTTCCAAGCCCTAGAATGCATCCAGAGCATGCTGAGAAGGAACCGATGCTCAGTCAGGTAGTGGATGAGTCTAACAGGGACACTTTCATCGCTGGCCCTGTTCATCGTGTTAGGGAGACTCCACCTCCCCCCCCTTCAGTATCATCTAGCTGCTCACTGGATAAAGGACATGACGCTAGAGACGGTCTCAGTTCCTGTTTCCGAAGAGAGGAGGTCTTCTCTCGCGTGGTGTAAGAACAGCTTTCTTCTCAAGGAAGTCTACCTTTGGCTGTTCAGAAACACGACCGCCGTCTCCTCTCGGACGCATCAGACACGGGCTGGGGTGCGACTTTGGACGGACAAGAATGCTCGGGAACATGGAATCAGGAGCAAAGGACACTTCACATCAATTGCAAGGAGTTGTTGGCGGTTATTCTGGCCTTGATAAACTTCAAGTCCCTCCAGCTTAACAAAGTGGTGGAGGTGGACTCTGACAACACCACAGCCCTGGCTTACATCTTCAAGCAGGGAGGGACTCTTTCGTGGAAGTTGTTCTAGATCGCAAGGGACCTACTCATCTGGTCTAAAGATCGAAAGCTAACTGGTAACGAGGTTCATTCAGGGCGGTATGAATGTCATGGCAGATCACCTCAGACGGAAGGGTCAGGTCATCCCCACAGAGTGGACCCTTCTCAAGAATGTTTGCAACAGACTTTGGGCCCTGTGGGGTCAGCCAACCATAGATCTGTTCACTACCTCGATAACCTAGAGACTCCTGTTGTATTGTTCTCCGATTCCAGACCCAGCAGCAGTTCACGTGGATGCTTTTCTGCTGGATTGGTTCCATCTCGACCTGTATGCATTCCCGCCATTCAAGATTGTCAACAGGGTACTTCAGAAGTTCTCCTCTCACAAAGGGACACGGCTGACGTTGGTTGGCTCCGCTCTGGTCCGCGAGAGAATGGTTCTTAGAGGTACTGCAATGGCTGGTCGACATTTCCAGGACTCTTCCTCTAGGAGTGAACCTTCTAAGTCTACCTCACGTAAAGAAGGTACACCCAATCCTCCACGCTCTTCGTCTGACTGCCTTCAGACTTTCGAAAGACTCTCAAGAGCTAGGGGCTTTTCGAAGGAGGCAGCCAGAGCGATTGCCAAAGCAAGGAGAACATCCACTCTCAGAATCTATCAGTCTCAAGGGGAAGTCTTCCGTAGCTGGTACAAGACCAATGCAGTTTCCTCAACCAGTACCACTGTAACCCAGATTGCTGACTTCCTGTTATATCTAAGGAAAGTAAGATCCCTTTCAGCTCCTACGATCAAGGGTTACAGAAGTATGTTGGCAGCGGTTTTCCGCCACAGAGGCTTGGATCTTTCCACCAACAAAGATCTACAGGACCTCCCTAGGTCTTTTGAGACCTCAAAGGAACGTCGGTTGTCCACTCCAGGCTGGAATCTAGACGTGGTCCTAAGGTTCCTTATGTCATCAAGATTTGAACCTCTCCAATCAGCCTCTTTTTAGGACCTCACATTAAAAACTCTTTTCCTCGTGTGCTTGACAACAGCTAAAAGAGTAAGTGAGATCCACGCCTTCAGCAGGATCATTGTTTTCACATCTGAAACGGCTACATGTTCCTTGCAGCTCGGTTTTTGCTAAACGAGCTTCCTTCACGTCCTTGGCCTAAGTCGTTCGAGATCCCAAGCCTGTCCAACTTGGTGGGGAATGATCTGAAGAGAGTACTTTGCCCAGTTAGAGCTCTTAGGTACTATCTAAAAAGGTCTTAACGTTTACAAGGACAATCAGAAGCCTTATAGTGTGCTATCAAGAAACCTTCTTTTCCAAGTTCTAAGAACTCAGTTTCTTACTATTCAGGCTTCTGATTAGAGAAACACATTCTCATCTGAAGGAAGAAGACCTTGCTTTGCTGAAGGTAAGGACACATGAAGTGGGAGCTGTGGCTACTTCAGTGGCCTTCAAACAGAACCATTCTCTGCAGAGTGTTATGGATGCAACCTATTGGAGAAGCAAGTCAGTGTTCGCATCATTCTATCTCAAAGATGTCCAGTCTCTTTACGAGTACTGCTACACCCTGGGACCATTCGTAGCAACGAATGCAGTAGTAGGCGAGGGCTCAGCCACTACATTCCCATAATCCCATAACCTTTTAACCTTTCTCTTGAATACTTTTTATGGGTTGTACGGTCGGCTAAGAAGCCTTCCACATCCTTGTTGATTTGGCGGGTGGTCAATTCTTTCTTGAGAAGCGCCGAGGTTAAAGGTTGTGATGAGGTCCTTTAGTATGGGTTGCAGCCCTGTATAATTTAGCACCTTTGAGTTGATTCAGCCTCCCAAGAGGAACGCTGCGCTCAGTAAGGAAGACGATCTTATTAATGGCAGAGTAATGGTTCAAGTCGACTTCCTTACCAGGTACTTATTATTTCATTGTTATTGTGGATAACTGATTATATGAAATACGGGATACTTAGCTATCCTTTAGTCTTGTACACTGGTTTTTCACCCACCCCCCTGGGTGTGAATCAGCTACATGATTATCGGGTAAGTTTAATATTGAAAAATGTTATTTTTATTAGTAAAATAAATTTTTGAATATACTTACCCGATAATCATGATTTAATCGAGCCTCCCTTCCTCCCCATAGAGAACCAGTGGACCGAGAAATAATTGAGGAGGTGTCAACAAGAAGTACTTGAGTAGCTGGCCACAGGTGGCGCTGGTAAGTACACCCCCTTTTAGTATTGTGATAGCTGGCGTATCCCTCCATAGAATTCTGTCGGGCAACGGAGTTGACAGCTACATGATTATCGGGTAAGTATATTCAAAAATTTATTTTACTAATAAAAATAACATTTTCCTATGAGCAATAATGCTCTGATGTATGGAACCGCAAAAACTAAATACTCGATCATTACTTTAGAAATAAAAGAAACAAGTTAATGAAAATAGAAGGATGAAATGAACTGATGAAGATATGAAAGCAGTAATGAAAATTGAGTTCCATTCTGTGAAGAGTTAGCTGCATGCTGACACTGTCAAGGCTCTTAAAGGAAATGAGAGTACATAGGTATATGGGCATAGTTGATATGTGGTCTCGGGGTGGTCCTTCCCAACCTGTTGATTTTATTCTGGTGAATCTGAGGTTTTCTGCCCCAAAAATGTCTGATTGACGTAGCTGTTCTGAAGCATTATTGTTTGAAAGGCTATTGTTAACCAGATAATTTTTCCATAGGTGAGGTTTCTTTCATCACTTATATGAGAAAATATTTGGTTCTTGGAATTATTGTATGAAAATTGCATTAATTACTTCCATTGAAAATTGTCAGTGAGCTCAATTGTAGCAAGTGTCAAACTTGTAGCACAAGTCACTGGAGTAAAGTAAAGACATGTGAAGCAAGTAAACAAATTTGTACTGTAAATCAATATGTAAAGAACAATTAAATTTCTATGCTCCGAGTTTCAGCCATAGAATTTTCAGTTTTTGTTTTGTTTTTTCCAGGATATGTTATCAGGTTTGCTTAAGACAGCAGAAACTCTGAAAGTCAAGGGATTAGCAGAGGTTTCAGGAGATCAGCCTGTGCAAGCTATGAATCCCATGCCTCCCGTTTTGCGGCTTGCTGTAAGTATAGTCCAATAACCAATTGAAAAGACTCTACTAATCCAAATTTTTCCTTTATTAACATCTTCATTTTCCACAAATCTAAGAGGGAATGAGTTATTCAGGAACTGAATAGGTTTTGTATTTTTGTTAGGAATTAGTGCTTGTAAATACAATTTTTTTTTTTCAAAGTATGTGTAGGGCCTTAAGGTTGTTGGACAGGCTTCGCTTGGTAAGGATAATTTGATTTATTACTTAAGAATGAGGAAATTAGCTTCTTAAACATTTATTCATGCATTAACAAACGGTTATATTTAGTTCAGGAAATTTTGAATAAAGTAATGAAAATATTGTAGCTCATTCATGGAACCTTGCAGAGAAAATTCTTGAATATTTTATTTGGTAAAGGAGTGACAGATCCAATACTGGAAAGTTTTCAAAGTTTTTTGGTGACTTGATGGAAAAATACTGTGATAACATTTATTTAGTTAGGTTCTGTACAGTCTCACTCATGTGGTTAACCTGACATATGTATTAATAGTTCCGTACAACTTTATTCATCATTAAATTAAAATGTGAAAATTTTGAAGTTTCATGTGTGTTATAGCTGCTTACCTTATTGTCATTGGATATCAGTACATATACTAAAGTTTGCAATTCTTATAATATTCTCTTTAAAATCTTAGATCTCGGGTAGTTTTGCAGTTTAAAGTCCAGTTGAGCTAACTGGATGTCAGTGCATTATTGTGTAGAGAATATTAATAGTAGCAAGCCCCTTTGGTTGGTGAATGGCATTGAAATTATATTTCTAAAAGTGTCCATTCAACTTCCCCTCCCTCCCCCTTCCCTCATCAGTTAACTTTTGCAGGCGTCCCCCTTTGTTGTACGTAATCAAGAATTGTTACAACATTCTCGACAGGCCTCACTTCCTCAGATGGTTGGCCCCAACAATTCTCCGTTAACTACTGCTCTCAATGCTCCACTTGTTGCAACGCCAACGCTTGCACCACTTGCTGCAGCATTACTAAATCCAGATGTGAGTATAATTAATTGGTGTTTTTGTTGTTTTTTTACCTTTTTATGTCAGGGAATATGTTTACAGTAATGGAGAGAAACTGCAATTTGTCATTGATATGTTTAAAATTTGTATGAAATTATTATAACTTTTGGTAGTGTTTCTTAATAGTTCACAAATTTCTATATACTTTTGAGAGAAGCATACTGAGTAATAAACGGCAGTGTTCCTTTGTTAGAGTTCTGTTTACCTATAACATGTACTCTTGTAATAGCTACCCACTATCCCTTAATGTTATGATTGTACCTTTCATCACATAAGCGTTCTGACCTCAACCATGTGCAGTGTGCCTTTGTTGCAAACTGTTTTAAAAGGTACTAAAGTTTCTTTGCTCAGTCCCTTCATTCCCATCTGTATTGCTGTGTCTTCAACTTTCCAGCCATTTTTATTCTGGCTATGTATCTGTCAAGCTACTTTAACCATACCTTGTGCTCCATTTTTCAACATTCAGTTTGGAAGAAATCCTTTTGATAACCTTTATTATGCAAATAAAAATATACTGTATTGTGGTATCAATATGCTAATTTGTCATCATAAGCTGAATATAATAATGCTTTGGGTTTTTAATCCATGGTCAGTCACTCCCAAGGGTTTACTAGGCCATTTCAGTAAGTTAAAAATCATAAGTTTTAAAGATTTGTATTTTTTCTAGCCGTACAGACCTGATTCCTTTACTAAGAGTATGATTTCAGCAAAGCTAGTAACTCGGCTATTAAGATTTATAAGGAGGTGCTGGTGTTACTGACGGGTGTTGGGAAGCCTTCCTTTTGATTCATCTGTAAACAGGAGTATCTCTGGAGGTGGCCATTCCAGAGGAGTCCCCTTGAAGACTTTTTTGTCCTTCAGCCACCAGCCTAGATCATCCCTTCCTGTTCTACAAGAACTAGATGGTGAGGGAGATTTGTTGGCTGCTGATTTGTCTCTTCAGGCACCACTGAAAGGATCATTGGTGGAGGCACCTATGTGGTACTAGCTTCTCCAGGGATGTGAGATACTCTAGTAGCTGCTACCACTGTCGAGGCGAGATTCCCAGGTACTCCATCCTCTGCCTGGGCTTGAGACTGGACTTCTCTAAGTTTACCATGATCCCCGTATTGTGACAAAAGGAGAGAAGCTTGTCTTGGTGTGGAAGGATCTGTTTCAGAGGACTAGGACTAGCCAGTCGCTTTCAGTTCAAGTTAAGACGATGGTCCGAAGTACAAGACGTTGAAATGGCAGACCTTCCCTCTGAGGAGAATTCGTAGGAATTTCCTAGAAAACTGATTGACTGGTATTTTTGAGATGTGTCTCAGATCCATAGGGAGCATAAAGTTGTTCCACCTAATGGCATCTTTTACAGTGCTTGCCTTCTACATCTTGAATGGGGTTTTTAATACTAACTTGTTCAGGTCTGAGAGGCCAATGACCAGTCTCAAGCCTTAGTCAACTTTACCAAAAGGAACAGGTGACTGTAAAAGTCTTGAGATCTTTTCTGTATGAGCAGCATCTTCCTCACTGCTTATTGAAGGTTGAGGTTTTTTTCCATGGTTGGGTGGTACGATGTCATTGGAGTCAGAGTATGGGAAGGGCAAGAGCCAATAAACAGGAGGGATGCATACTGTTCAATCACCTTGCTCATTGGCTTGACAGGCATCCCCCAACTCATGGCAGTGGTAGAAAGAGACCACCTTTCCTAGCGTCATCTGATTCCTCTCCTGCTCCTTCCAGGGCTAGACTGATGGGGTCACATCAGTAGTTTCATCAACAGGGAAGATTGGACTGCAGAGGAAGACCTAGTCCTAGATAATGTTGGGACTTGCAGGAGCATCTCCATCTTCAGAATACCATTGAGACCTAAGGAAGGCCGCAGGGCTATTAGGGGCTTCTCCTTAGCAATCTTGCCTTCTAAAGATACAATGTTGGGCTCATTCCAAATTGAAGTGCGTTGATTACTCGTTTTTCTAGGCAAAGCATATAGGGCCGCCTCACTTAGAGCTTGTCTCAAAGGCGAGTCCTAAGTCCTGATCCTTCTTCGGAGCAGGGAGACATGGAAGTTTTGTAAGCTAAGCTTGATCACCAAATGAAAATAAGAGGTCTAGTGAATTTCCTTTATTTCTAAGAAGACCTCAAAGGAATAAAGTCTCACCTTAACTTCATCCTCCTCTTGCCGTACTCAAGCCATTGCAAGGATGGCCACACACTACATGACCTCTGCAGGAAAGGCACAAAGAAAGTTGATCCACAGGGCTCCTGCTCACAAATGTGTCGCACTTGTGACCCGATACTCCTTGGGCAGGATCGCATACCCACACGTGGTTTCTCCATTACAACAGTTACACAGCAATTAGGAAAGATAAAGGAAAAGAATAAATACAGTAAAGTTTGTCACATCGAGAGTATATCTGTACTGCTTGGCAGCTGTAGTCAAAGTGGCTGCTTGTGAGCTTCGCAGGGATGTGGTTTCCTGTTACCCACCAATAACTACTAACACTTCATTATAAATTTTAACAGTAGAGTTTCCAGTTTTGCTGAAATCATACTCCTTACTCCTAGTTAAATGTGAGGTTATGTATTGTGTAGGAACAAACAGGTTTTAGATTTTCTAGCGAGGCAGATTTCTTGGAATGATGTTGATAAACATTTAATGATGTATACGATATTATTAATTGGATGTTTTAGTCATAGAAATATGAAAAGTTATTTATGGACATTTAAAAACTGTAACATGCCTCTATTACAATTACAGTACTGTATTCTGAAATTTAGATAGACCACTTGCAGTCTAATATCTTTCATATCATCTTACCTTTTGTATCCTTGAAATTTTCCTTCCAAATTTTTTTTCATTGACATTTATGACAATATTTTAAATTTAATTGAGAAGATTTCTAATTAGGATATACTAATTGGTAATTTAGGTAAACTCTGTCTTCCAGGGAATGGGTTTGGACGAGCGTAGAGTCAACCTTTTGAAGCGCATGAGTGCTGAACATGAAGCTGTAGCAGCTGCTGCAGTGGCAGCAACGGCCGTTGCTACGGCTGCGGTTGGGGGCGGGGGAGGTGGAGGAGGGGGTGGGGGCGGAAATGGGGGTGGGGGTGGGGGCAACGGAGGTGGTAGTAGTATGGGAGAGGTTATTCACGAACCCCCTCAGAAAATACCTAGAAGAGAATTGAAAGAGGAGGGCGATCCATCCCAATTACCCCACGGCTCTTTGTTTATGAGTCCTCCGGACCAATTGGCAACATCGAAAACACCCCCAGTGCAAAATGTTCTCACCCCTATTCCTCATGAATTAACTGTAAATTCGCAGTTAGAGCTACGTAAGTATTTATTTTACCTATCTATAGAAATTTGTATACAGATGAGTTGCTTTCATACACAGTACGTACAGTATACATTATGCCTGTCTGTGTATCAAAGATTACTAAAACTCAGTTTTCTTTTTTCACAGCTGATTTTTTGAAAAACTTTACTGTCTTTAAACTCAATGACTACTTGGGTTTCCGCACAAGACAACAGTTTTGGGAGGAACCATCCGTTAGGCGTATTCTAGAGGGAATCAAGAATAAAGAAATAGACATGAAAAGCGCAGCAGAACTTATTGGCGTATCTTACGGAACTCTATATGGACGGTACCGCGAAGTCTTTGGCTATTTAAAACACTCTTGGGTAAGGCTAATTGATATTTTTAGTGTATTTTGTAAGGCTCTTTTATACCATTATGTTGTTTACTACAGGCATTGTGCTTTGCATTTTCTTCTATGATATCTGCTCCATCCTTGGGGTTCCCAATTATAATACTTCATACTTTCGAAAGATAATGTTTTTTGTTATTGTACTCTTGAATGATTTAATTGGGCCATTGAATTAAAATTAGCTCAAAGCATTGGCAAGAATGTATTTTTTAATGTATTAGACCTTTGATGCTTTTAATTTACTGTGTATCACAATCTAATTATTTGAATAACCTGAATATATTGAAGATTCAGGCTAGGTTTATTTAGATTTATTTCTAACATTCATGTTTTTTTGTATTAAATATAAATGATTTTAATTGGAGTGCTCTTTTGCAATCTAGGATTGGGTCTTGTGTAATAAATGGGACCATTTTAGAGACTAGAAAGTAACTTCGTTTAATGCAAACTCATTCAAGGATATTTATCCTTTTGATATTCTGTCATATTAAATCATCTGTAAAGTTTACTTTGTTTCATGGAAATCCCATTAATCAGATATTGCCTTTATTTCTTGGGTATAAGAATCCAAGGAGCGTATTTGTCACATTCCAGTAGACAACTGCTATTGCACGTGCTCAGTTTTGCCACTAATACCGCCCCACCTTCTCACTTTGCAAAAGACTTTACAGTCCTCATGATTTACCAGGATTGCCTTCCAGCAGTAGAATTGGTATTTTTCATATTATTCATTCGTCTTTATTTCATATTTATTAATTATTTTGTTCTGTAACTGGAATACAAACCACTTGAGGTCACTCGGGGGTCACCAATGTGACGGCGCCGAGTAAGGTTGTGAACTCAAAGGCAGGTTGGAAACGACTGAGTTATATTATTGTAGAACACTCTCCTTATATACAAAACCTCAAGGCAACAGGACATAAGTTCACAAGACAGACAATATTACAGAGGAAAAACCAGACATGAATTTTCATGTTCGTTTTAGTGCGAGGGAAGAGCGAAGATACAAGCATAATATATACAAAAGGAATTATGTACAATTGTGTGAAACACGGTTGGTACATGGCTCCCCCCCTAAAAATGACATACTGTACATGTTAAATAGGGCGCCCTGATCTAGAGAGGCGAACTGTAGGCGGGTCATCTGGCAGAAGATAAGCAGGTTTTAGACGATCAATGGAGACCCAGTCTTCTTTGCCCCGAATGTTTAGGAGGAATGCTTTCGGACTGCGTCGGATCACAAGGAAAGGGCCCGTGTAAGGGGGCGTTGGTGGTGTCGTTGCGCAGGAAGACATGCGTTGCAGAGTGCAAGTCCGTTGGTATGTGATGCTTCGCCGGGGGCTTGTAAGTCTGGCGGCACGGAGTAAATTTTCCCACGACGTGACGTATGCGCTGGAGATCGTCGGAGGGGGTTGTAGAAGGAAAAAATTTGGCAGGGACGACCAACGGGTCGCCATACACCATTTCAGCTGCCGAGACATCGAGGGCGTCTTTAGGAGTGGTTCTTAGTCCCAGGAGGACCCAGGGAAGCTGAGTAAACCAGTTGCAATCCTTGCAGCGGGACATCAAAGCTGCTTTGAGGATGCGATGAAAACGTTCAACCATTCCATTGGCAGCGGGGTTATAGGCCGTTGTCTGATGTAGGGTGATGCCCAGGAGATTCGCTAATGACGTCCATAATTGAGAGGTGAAAGTGGTTCCCCTGTCAGAAGTAATATGCTCAGGGATACCGAATCTTGAAATCCATCCAGAGAGTATGGCAGATGTACATGAGGCGGACGTTACAGTTTCCATGGGAATGGCTTCAGGCCAACGAGTGGAGCGGTCGATGACGGTAAACAGGTAACGATGTCCTTGTGATGTGGGTAGGGGGCCTACAACGTCGACGTGAATGTGTGCGAAACGACGTTGAGGTTGAGTAAAGGTGCCCACTCCTGAATCCGTGTGTCGATGTACTTTGGAAGTTTGGCAAGAAGTACAAGCGCGGACCCAATCCTTAGCATCCTTAGAAATGCCGTGCCAAATGAACTTTGCCTTCAGCAGCTGTGCAGTAGAACGGCACGAGGGATGTGAAATCAAACACCTGTCGGCGCATGGGAGCAGGAATCCAAGGTCGCGGTCTACCAGTACTGACGTCACAGAGGAGGGTGGTGTTGGAGTCTTCGAGGGGAAAATCTTCCCAACGGAGGGACGTGCAAGCTTGATACTCTGGATCCTGTCGTTGGGCTTCAGCCAGGGCGTTGTAATCCAATCCCAGTTAAACGGCAGCCAATGTGTTTCTTGACAGGGCATCGGCAACGGGATTCATTTTCCCAGGGACGTATTGGAGGGTGCAATTGTATTCAGCCACGGCAGAGAGATGTCGGCGTCGACGGGCGGACCAGGCGCCAGACTGTCGAGTGAAGACGTGCACCAGAGGCATGTGGTCTGTGCGAATGACGAAGGGCGTACCTTCTAAGAAATGGCGAAAGTGATGGACAGCCAAGTGCACCGCCAGCAATTCTCAATCGAAGGTAGAATAACCTGATTCTGCCTTGGACAGTTTTCTTCTGAAGAAGGCCAATGGGCGGGGCGAGCCTTTGACCACCTGCTCGAGTACTGCACCAATAGCGACGTCGCTGGCATCGGTGGAGAGAAGGAGAGGGGCGTGTGGGATAGGAAAAGTGAGAGCCGCAGCAGTTGATAGGCCTTTGCATTGCAGAAGGCTGCTTCTTGAAGGGGACCCCACTTCAGGTCCTTTGGCTTGCCCTTGAGGTCACTCCGGGGTCACCAATGTGACGGCGCCGAGTAAGGTTGTGAACTCAAAGGCAGGTTGGAAACGACTGAGTTATATTATTGTAGAACACACTCCTTATATACAAAACCTCAAGGCAACAGGACATAACAAGTTCACAAGACAGACAATATTACAGAGGAAAAACCAGACATGAATTTTCATGTTCGTTTTAGTGCGAGGGAAGAGCGAAGATACAAGCATAATATATACAAAAGGAATTATGTACAATTGTGTGAAACACGGTTGGTACACCACTCTATTTATCAGGGATTAAACTTTCGGTGGAGCTGAAATTAATATATATATATATATATATATATATATATTATACAGTATATATAGTATATATATAGTATATATATATATATATATATATATATATATATATATATATATATATATATATATATATATATATATATATGAAAATATTCTTAATGTTTATGTATATAGAAATGTGGTAAGTTTCCTTTTCAGTGTTTGTGCTCTGCGTGTGATACATTGTCAACGACACGACACTTGTGCAAGGCCAGGACACTTCCACTTCGTGGGGAACGACCTCTCTTCCTCTGTTCCATTGGTCTTCCCATTTGCATATAACCGTTGACTCGGCCGCCGTAGGCAAATCGTCATCGCCTGGACCTTCCTCATTCAACTGTTGTCTTCGCCTTTCCCCTTGTCCTACGGGAAACGCGGATTACTGAACTAAGGGAATGTGGCCTTTCAAAGATTGACTACGGTCTTTCTCTTCTCAAGGTCGTTCACCTTCCAACAACAGTGTACTAATGGGAAGAGCACCTTTCCCGTTCGCGGGTTAGGTTGCGCTTCCGATTGTTTGTCTCAATTATTTTTAGTGAAATTATAATTGTAATTTTAACCTTAAAGCTTCTCTCCGTGGGGAACACTTCCCTTCAGAGGATCAGTGGTTCTCACTATTAGTGAATATTCTTAGTTGGTTCAAATAATTGTAACTGTTGTTTTTATTACAGTTACTCCGCTCCCCCTTCTCCCGTGGATGTCGACTGGGGAAGGGAGGGCGCAATACTTTTCATGTTGTTCCCTTGGGGATCCTCTTCAGAATTCCTCCATAGGGAATTTTCTGTTAAATAGTTAATTTTATTTTATTTCCCCCAGTTAGCTTCAGTATGCAGTTTTCTTTGTTCGATTATGTGCCGACGAAGCAGAGCTGTTCTGTTCATGCCTGGGGAATCTGCTGTCACTGTCGTCCCTCAGAAGACGTCGTCAAGGGCGTCATCCCTTCTTTTAGAAGTATGCCCGTGACAACATGACCAGCACTTCAGATCATCTTAGAATGCTAACCAGGAGGTTTGCCTCCAGGGGTTGGACAACTTTCCCTTCTGAGGGAAAGTTTCCTCCCCAGGTGTGATATTGTTTTTCCCTTCCGAGGGAGAACATCCCACATCTTAATAAATTCATTGTGTCCGACTGTTGTTGCGTGCCCATGCGCCCGCCCTTGTGCAACCAGTCATGCGCTTTGGCGCATTCTAGGAAGACTGCACAAAACAACTCGGTGCCTTACTGCTCACCTGCGCTCTCATATCCAGCACCCTCCTGCTCACTTGTGCTCACCAATACGCTAACTCTTCACAAAGAGCCAGCGCTTGCCTGTTCGCCAGCGCTCTTCCGTGCTTTCCTGCGCCCCCCTGCGCAGTTGCGGTCTCAGATCCAATGCGCTAGCCCTTGCCAAAGAGCCAGTGCTTGCCTGCTCTCCAGCGCTCTTCTGCGCATTCACCGGAAACTGCGCTTCTGCAGAAACTGAGCACCAGCATCATCCTGTGTGCCATCGCTCTAGTACTCCTGCACACTCGCGCAATAGGCAAAAAAAAAAAAAAAAAAAAGGAATAAAACTTCTTGGACAGGTCACCATTGCCCCATTCCTCTCCTCGCAAACGCATAACATGGCCGCCGGGAAAAGAGGAAAGAGGCTTTACAGAAGGATTCAAGGTCCGGAGGATTCCATCTTCCAAGGGGAATCAAAATGGGGAATCCTTGGTCCCTGTCTCTTCTGAAGTTTCTTTTTCCTTGACAGACCACCGTCAGCAAACAAGAAAGCATCAACAGACTGATCTCTAAATCACTGTTTGCCGATGGCTAGTTCACGGTTTGCTGATCGCTAGCTCGCTGATCACCAGATTGCCAATTGCTTGCTCAGCTCTGATCATTGACCTCTAGTCCCTCCAATGACTAACAATCTCTTGATTACTAGCATTCTAATCACCAATTGCTATCCATTAATCAGTCATCGGCTTGCTGATCACTAGATCACCGATGGGCAGCTCATCTTTCTTCGATCATTGAACTCTGCTTGCTAATCTTGACCAGCCCATCGTCAGCTTGCTGATCTCGAGGTCACCGATCACCGGTCTGCTAGCGATCGCTGATCATCAGTGGCTTACCATCACTAACGGACTGTCATTAAACCATTCTGCTGTCTCTCAGGGCTCTCAAAGCAGATTACCAACTCATTTATCGCCAACTTACCTTGGCTAACTGACCAGACAGCCTTCATCTGCCTGTCAGTTACCATCCTCGGCTCACAGACCGCCGATTCACCGATCATCGGCAATTCGCCTGTAGTTCGTGACTCGGACTTACTAGTCAACCTCTGCTCGTAGTTCCCTAGATCAGAAGGTATACATCATACTTCTCGCTACTGGCCGTTCGCCATCACATTAAAGTGATCAGCAAACGATCGACAACCCTCATCAGCGGCTTGTCGACAGGGGACTACTTGCAAGCACTCTCCAACTGCACAGTAACCATGACACCCAACCGTTAACCACTGATTAACATTTGCCAGATTGATTCTATTCTAAGGAATAGCATCAATCCCATCAGGGCACATGGTAGGGTTAAGCGTTTCCTTCCTTCTGTCAGTTAAAGGAATTCTCTCTCAGGGAAGAATCCTTACACAGGGTATCTCATCTGATCCTTTACACCACGAGTCAAGACCCCAGCGTCAACAATCTCCCATGCAAAAGGATCTGCAAGGAGCTGTCCCTTTGGGTCGATGTCCACACCATGTTGGAGTTCGAACAAGGGCTAAGACCTCATGTCTTCATTTGCACACTAGCCCTAAAGGACACATACTTCCAGGCCCAAACCATCCATCTAGGAAGGTTGGAAGATTTAGTCTAGACAAACAAGAAACACCAGTTCAGGCCACTGTGCTTTGGTCTTTCCACTACACCCATCCTGGTCTCACAGGATCGGCTTCTGTCTCCTCCATTTCGGGACGACTGACTGACATTAGCAAACTCAGTGGCAACCTTGCATTAGCACCAGAACTGCTGAAGTATTTTTACCAAGATCCAGTGATCAAGGTAAACCTGTGGAAGTCTTCCCTACTCCCCTCCCAGAAGACTGGTATATCTGGGAATTATTCTAGACACCAATCTCCACAAAACTTTCTCAAAATGAGAAGAACTCCCATCCCAGAGTGACTTGAGTCTGATTGGAATCAGGCCATCAATTCCCTAGACATTCTGATCCCCATGGGACCAGAAGTTTGGACAAACCTCAAGGGATGGGTGTCAGTCGAGAGTCTACAGAGTGGTATAACCTTCTCATCCTTCCCCACCCCTCGGACTTGATGCTGTGCTTAGAACACATCAAAAGAAGAGAGGAGGGACCATAGTGCTGCACCACACAACCTCAGCCCTCTGGACAGAGTCCGAGAGTACCTTCACTTAAATCTCTTAAGAGATGAAGGCCAACTTTCCGGTCCTTCAGCAGCCTCATCGTTTCCTAACAGACCACTCATTGATGTGATAGGTGACAATACCACACACCACATAGAGGCTCACATCGGCAAGCAGGAAGGAACTTGCTCGTAGCCTCTTCCCATCTAACTGTATAAACACAAAGATGGGCCAAAGTCCGTTAAGTGCCACTATCAGCCCGCATCATTCCAGACTAAAGGAATGTGCTCGCTGACAATCTGTGCACAGCATCTCAAATAAGGTATACCGTCTTTGGATCACCTTTTAGCCAACAAAGTCCCGACTTTACGGGGTCCTCCAACTAGGGATCTGTTCGCAATGCTCCTGAACCTGAGGCTGCCGTTGCTCCCCAGCCCTAGACCCCAAGGCTCTCTGGCCATAAAAAAAATACAGGCCAACAACGGTGGGTACAACAATGACGTTTACATCTTGTTCCTGTTTTGTCCGGAGAAGGGCACTCAAGAATGCTAGAACATCGATCAGCCTCTCAAGGACTCTCATAGCTCCGCTATGGCATTACGCAGAACGGTTTCCAAGCGTTTTGATAGTCCTGATAGTCTCTCCAAGAGAACCCTCTCCACATCACAGACAACCCACTTTGACACCTACCACCAGCTATAGCTTTGCTATGATTGTACACCTGGAGACTACCTGGTACCTCCTCTCCCACAGAGACTAGGTTGTCTAGATATCTGAGGAATTCCTCAGCGTCAGTCTACCAGGCAGTATAACGTCTTGTGTGGTTGGTGTCATGTGAAAGTGTCTCTCTCCACTCGATACCTCTATTCCAGCAATAGCGGAATCCTCGAGTATATGCAACAGGTAAAGATGATAACTCAACCTTGATCCTTCAGTCCTTCACCTTCAAACTGAAAGGAAGGGACATCCTTTCATCACTAGACCTTTCCTAACTCATATGGACTTACAACTTGCCTTTCTCTAGTCGGAATTGAGACCTTCCTCTCGGTACATGGTTCAAATTCTCCGGTCTCTAAAGAGACCACCTTATGTTCCACTTCACCAGGCAACAAATTTTCACCTGGTTTAAGAAGACAATGTTCCTACACACACTGACAGCAGCCATGCGAGTCAAGAAACTTCATGGTCTCTCTTTCGACATCGCCCATTAATGAGAAGGGCGAAAGGCAGTGTTCAGTTTCGTCCCCGAGTATGTCGCCAGACACAGTCTCCAGAGGTGACGGATCCTACACAAGTCTCCAATCGGTAACGGACGATCCAGATCATCCGTTACTGTACCCAGGGTAAGGTATGAGACTCTACCTTAAGAGAACGGCAACAGCCCACCCTGGTCCCTTCTCTTGTCATCAGCAAGGAGCCCCCATGTAAAGTCAAAAGCCAAATTGGCAGGGACGTCCACCCTTCCTAATGGGTGAGTCACCCCTAATAAATAGCATGGTTTGTATTCCAGTTACAGAACAAATTACAAATTTGTAGATAATTTGTATTCTTCCTAACCATACAAACCTTAGCTATTTATACAAACTTGCCCGCCAGCCCTATCCCCCTTGAAGTCCTACCTCCAAGCAAAGTGAGCTAAATCACAGGTGTGTGAGCGGGAGTGGTAGCAAGCTACCCCCCTATCCCCCCGCTAACTAGTAGTGTGGGGAGTTAACCCTTGCTAAATTTTAATGGCTTGTCATTTCAGCTCTGCCGAAAGTATAACCCCTATATAGTTAGGAAAAATACATATCTACAAATTTGTCATTTTTATCAAGTGTTACTATACACGATTCATCTTCCGATTATTTAGGGTTCTTCTCCATCAATCACAATCAAGTACTTTGTTCCTGATTTCCAGTACATTTGTCCGTTCAGGATTGATTTGGTGTCATTTTATTTCTGTATCTCGTAATGTAATTTTTTGTCTCATTGGTCAAATTTGCTTTATTTTTGTCGATATGCTTGTGCTTTGTCCATTCATATAATAGATTTTGCATTTCCCATTCTACATTCATATTGTTTTCGTAGTTATGAATTTTTCTTGGGTCAGTGTTTTGGAATTTATAATATTGTTTAGGTTAATTGTTTACCCTTAACATCAATGGGCTTCAGTATGCCTGCTAGGGTCTCTTTGTGACACTCTTGCTGCACGTTCTCATCTTCCATGGAACGAGATACAATTTGTCTCTTTCTGTGACAAATATGTTTCTAGGCTAAAGTGCAAAACTTGTCACCACTGTTGTTTTAAAGTGTAATTTTGTTCTTCTTTATACTTGAAGGAGGAATTCTAATTGCTATTCTGTTTTGACCTTTAATTGCCGATCCATTGTGATTTCTAAGTCCCATCCCACTTTGATTATGTCAATACCTCTTCGAACTCGAACTCTGAGAACTTTAATAGGAAAGTGGATTTCATCTAGTGGTGTGATTTTGACATAATTAAGCACCTCTGGTTACATCCCACCCACCCATCCACCTTTTTAATCAGTACCTCAATTGTTTACCTCATTCAAGAACTAATTCATTCTTGAATTACTATTAAAAGATAAAACGTCTTATTAGACTTGTTAAACACTTATAATAATGAAAATATGTTATCCCTTCAATTTATTTGGTGTTTTATGTGTCTTCTTGACTTCTTGTAATGGACTAAATCCTCTCATGAATAACCAAGACCTTGTAGATTAGCACTGGAACATTCAATGTATCCCACAACTCAGTAATTCTATACAATTGTAAACTAATCTGTGAATTACTTATATGAATGAAATATACCATGTATGAAAAGATAGTCCAGCAAAAACTGTCTTAATATGGAAGCTTAAAAGTAAGGAAAAAGTGTTATTTATAAGTAAGAAAGTAAAGTTGATATTTGTCTTATCAGTGGTCTGTTCTCTAAGGGCCTGCGTTAGGTTGATAACCATGGGGTGATTGATATTAAACCACCAGTAGTCTCTTGATCAGTATGTTTTGCCCATCTTAAGAACATTTTTACATTAGAAAAAATTATTTTTTAAGATTTTTTCAGTTTATATAGCAATACTCTCAGCTTCCTCCCTCTTGAATGATGAAACATTAGCTTTTAATTTTATTGATTTGGCTCCAAGACCAGACAGTGAGAATGCTTATACCCTTAGATATGTTTCCTTATGTTAAGCCTAAATGGGGTAATGTTTTGGAGCAAGCTCATCTAATCCTTGGTGCTGCAGTGCTCAGACAGATGTCATTAACAATGACAGAATTTTTATTAAATTTTTTCATTGACCTAATTGATATCTAATAGGTAGTAAAGAAAAACATCTTCCGATTCACTGACTTAGAACCAAGGTATGTGTAAGCAAATGCAAAGGAGGTAAATGAATTTTTAAACCAAGCACAGGACTCTGCAGAAAATTACTAGATGAACTGGAGTAAGAGATCAGTAGGACCTCTTAAGAGAGACTTTTTAATAAGATGAGGAAAATACTACAGGACCACTGAGATGTGCATTAGCATTTCCAAGAAAGAAAAAAATAGTAAAGCACAAACGTTCAAACACATGATAGATGGAATAAGACGTAATTCCCATTTTGTATCTGGTCTTTACAGTCTGCCTTTTGAGCATCCAAGTAATATGCATAAGACAGCAATTTGTACTGTATCTATGAAACTAGATTTTTAAAAATTTTGCAGCTTTAAGTGATAAATGTACATCTTGGTAACTAAATGTGTATTCCAGTTTCTCTCTCTTATATTCATAGCGTCGAATAGCTGTTGGAGCCAAGTCCCAGCTTATGTATGCACCTTTATCCTTAAGTTTCGTACATGCATGCATCCGTACATAGCTTGGATACTTTGGTTATTTGCCATGTGCAGATACATGATCCATTTTTTTTTTTTTTTTTCAAATTTCAGGTGAATAAACCTGGTGGTCGAAATTCGGGTCCAGGACAGAAAGAGCGATCTATATGGGAAGAGTCTCGAGCCCAAGAATTGATTCAGCGTGTACTTAGCAAAGAGTTGTCATTGACAGCTGCTGCTGTGAGACTTGGGGTAGATACAAACACTTTCTTTGCACACATAACGGACAACGGTAAGAATAAATCTCGTGTGGCTCTTTTGCTAGGTACAGATGCCAATGCGGAAAATAATTCTTTTATGAACGCAAACCATAGTGAGGATTCGGATCACAACAACTCTGCTGGAGATCCTCTAGATATGCCCCCAGGTGATTCGTTAGAAGATTCTAATCCACCACCATACCCAGGAAGTAGTGAGGATTGCAATATGGAAGGTGTTGTTGAAAATTCACATGCCGGGCCAGAAATGAATGGAGACGATAGCGAAGAACCAGAGATAATTGAAGATTCAGCCGATCAGAGTAGATCAGGAGATGAGCAGGGCATGCAGGAACAAATTACAGCGATGCAGGAAATGACAGAACCTGACGAGTCTGTAGACCAAGGCGAAGGGGAGCCACAGGACCCGGGAGAAACTGTGGATAGTTTCCAGTCCATAGTAGAGGATGATCCTGGCGAAAATGAATGTGATGCCACTGCGGCCAACAATTGATGCACCCACTTATTTACTTTGTAAGGATAAGGCACAAATACCAGTTTTCAGTGATGAATGAAATAACCTAAGGTGAGCTCTTGGTCAAAGTACTTTTGACATAGCTCCAACATACAAATATAGTGCAACTTAATCTCAGTAAAACTTGTTTAATTAGGGTACCAACTGATTGTATTACATTTAGAAGAATGGTTTGAAAGAATGTTTGAGGGCTATTAAATGCTCAATATCTGTGTTGGAATTTATGCCTGAGGAGATGTTTGGTATTGAGGAGTGATGATAATATTGGTTATTATGTAGCATAGTAACGAGTGTTTTGCTACACGAATGCAATTACTGTTTTGCCACTAGTTTGACACAAAACAAATGTGTTGGTTATCTCATACGGGAAGCTGAGAAAAGATAGACAGTGTTGGGAAACAAAAAAAAGGACAGCTTTGCTGAGGCACGTCTTTTGCCATATGTATTGAAATTTTAAAATGCTGGACAGGTACTGTGTGGCAGCGAGGGTGTTGATATTGCGGTAGTTATTGTCGACAGTTTAGGGATGATGTTGGCGAGGAGGATGATGGTTTCATATCAGTGACCTGACAAAGTTTATTGGTGAAATTGCCTTTGCAGTTGCATGATGTTTTCTTATTGCAACATTATTGATTGTTAACAAACTGGATATTAAGATTTATCTGACTTAATATAAATTATTAGCATGTGAGCATTGCATTTTATTCTTCTGGTGCTTTGCTTCACAGCAACTGATCTGATGTTAAGATAAGCTCTTTTAATATTTTTATTAAATATATATATAAAAAATGTTATGGCAATGCAGCTGTCTTTGGTATTTACCTATTATAAGTGACTAGCAGGTAGGAAATCTAAAGCTTTTTTCTTTGTCTTTAGTAATGCATAGTTTGCTTTATTTTGAATGCAAAGCTATTGACAATGAGCAGCTAATTCAGCGTTGGCTTTGACTGATAACGTCAAGAGATAGTGGCAATATTAACTTTATATACGAACCCCAAAGACTATACCTTTATGAGCTATTTAATGGTTCAAGTTTTGTACTTTGAATAAATTAGAGATCATTTACCAGATTTAACTTTTAACATCCCATACATTATATAACAATAAATACCCCTAACTCTGTAAATTTATGCCCAAATGTCACTTCAACCCCTTTTTTTGTGAATTGCAAACATGAATTTACATGATGTCTAAGGGTATTTTTCCAATATATATATATATATTTAAATATATGAAATTGTATATTTTATTATACTTTTACTGTTTTATTTAATTTTTTTTGTTATACAGTACTAATGTGTATTCATTTATTCATACAGAGGAATAAAGAGCCTCCTATTTTAATGAGAGGATCACATAACTATCTATGCCATCCAGAAATGACAAAAGACTAATTCTTGTTGAAATTCTTAATAGCAGTTTGGTTTTGTTGTTACACTTTCTTCCTATACGTTTATCCTAGTGATCTCGCACCTTTATGAATAAAGATTGCTTCATTGCGTCCAAGGTGAAGTTACACTGAAAGTATTTCGTATTTCTTCGTGTACGAGGTTGCAGTTTATGCAAAATCAATTGTGAAAACCTGTGAGCTATTCCATGGGTACATTTTTATCCCCACAAAGTTATTAGGCTCATGTTAGTGAGAGTTGTTTTCCTGGTTGCTGCTGACCTTGAAATAATCTGCAGAAAGGCATCGTTTCGCTGTCATTTTTGATGAAAATTGTAGTTTAAGAATTGAATAAGTGCATGGTTTTTTATGCGTATAGTTGTGTAATAGCTGTTTTATGTTGGTATGTATAGTCACCACTATGCTATATTTTTAAGACCAAAAAAAGGAAATTTTTGAGTTAGGTAGCCCCTCCCGTCTGCCACTTGTCCGTAGGCGGAAAGTGGTGTAGGTAACATTCCCTGGTCTGTCACTTATGTGATATTGAAAAGCATAGGTTGCATCAATAAAAGTATGTATTTGATTTTTTCTTGTTCAAAATTCGAGATTGAATTTATTTGCTTTGTTATAATTATGATGAAAGTAGAAATATAATTTGTGTTACTGGGTGTCACATTTAATGCTGTATATGCAGTATATAAGATTTATGTATTTTCGTGTGCCTGACTTTGTACTGATTGTATGGAAGTGTGAATATATTTGCACAACATTACATAAACAAACATGCTTACAGACAGACTTAAGTATATACACATTCATGTGGGTTTAAAGTACCTAAATGGCCAAATAAAGTAAGACTGGGTAGTGGTTATGTTTATTGTGCCCAGACATTTTGATTAATGCTTAGTGTGTTATTTATAGCGTACTATACTGTATTTTCACATATACATGCATATTTTAAACTGTTAACCCCCAGATGATATATGAATCCCTTACCTTTAAGCAACATGCCCTCGTTTAAACCACTGCCACCAGTCTAGTGATAGTAGATTATCATTTTTGTTTGATACTTCAGGCATGTACATTTCATTTCATTTTGTTATGCCAGAATGCAGCCTTGTGAATGGATATCTTGCAGTTGTACCTAGACAGTTCAAATAAACATTGGGACACTCCAAAGGGAACACTAGACATAGGAGGTACAAAGATTATCAAGGGCAAACACTGTTAATCCTGTTTAGATTAAAATAGGTTTGATGCCAAAGTATGAATATATACTTAAGAGGTTTTTGAGCCAAAATCAATGTAAATTCAATGTGGTTTAAATTGGTCATATTTTATTAAAGCCATACAACAGTTTTTGTCATGAAATTTTAGTCATCTGATGTTAATTGCAAGGTAAACTAAAAAAAAATGCTTAGAAAAAAAAAGGAAGTCATAAAAACTGAAGGAAGGTGTAACAAGCAGGAGCAAAAACACACCTATTTTGTTGATTGGGTTGGGTGAAGGGGAGCATAGCCTGAGATCAATTGCAGAACTAGCATAGCCAAAAAAAAAAAATGAAATATGATTTCACCGCGATGCATTGAAAAAGGTCTAGATTATCACTTTTACACATACATGTCATTTGCACACATCCACTCACGTTTATGAAGCATCTTATCAGACGTATGCTAGTTGGTCCAAATATTGTTTTTATGAATGTGAAATTGCTACCAAGTAATATATCTCTAGTACAATTGGGTATTGAATGAATATAAAAGATGTTTGTCTTTTTACAAAGGTATAAAAGAATGGTTGTTTCCATCTGGAGTGCTATAGTTTTTTTTCTTATCCTATGTTTATTAATGGTTACTGTACTTTTTGTGGTTCAGATTAGCGGGCATTTTGTCAATAATGTACGTTGAATAAGAGCAGACCTCTTGCAATATGTAGGGTCATGTTCTTATTAGGAAGTTATGGTCCAAGGATTAATTTTCCCCCGAGTTCAGTGTTTGTACAGGTATCTTTAAATTTGCAGGCTTTGCATATTCATATCCATATGCTAGTGTGCACACAGACATATCTTGTATGCTTTAAGTTATATGTTGATATATATATTGTTTGGATGTGAACAGCTTAATATCATTAATACACATACTCGCTTGATATATGGGTACACACCAATGAACAAATACAGCAACATACCAATACATTAGGCAAATGTTTTGTACCTGTGCCTAACGGGAAATGTGATTGATTTCTGGTTACTTATGATATCAGTAACTAAAATTTGACTGCAAAAGTCTTAAATCAGTTTTTTAGCTAATAAGTAATGGCTTCGTCATATGGCAGAATATTTCATCCTTGGTTTCGCTTGCTGGTTTCATTATGTTTTCTTTTAATTTACTTAGTAATGATACAGTTTGGATTCAAACAATGAATTTTGCTATGCATAAATAGTGCCAAGCTCCTTTATATAACAAGATTGGGGAGCAGAGATTTTGTTCTCAACTGCAGTAATTATATTTGTTTTATGGCAGTAGCTGTTAATTATATAGTCAACTATGAAGATACTGTATGGAAAGATGTTTTTTTTTTAAGTGCACTCTATCAGAACACAATATAATCTATGTTTTGAATCATGTGTTCTATCTAGAAAAAAAAAAAGTGTTGAAATTTCTTTGTATAACTGAACAGACAAATACTGTGATGTGGATAACCAAGTCAAAGATGACTGTGATTTTTGGAAGTACAGTGTACTGTAATATAGCAAGCAAATGTCCAGAAGGGTAAAGTGACTAGTCTTCAGCAGCAGTAATCACCACCCAGTTACTTTGTTTGTCCTGTTAAAAGGTCTGTGATACTGGTTGTGAGGGTGACTTATTCATGCTGAAAAAATTATTAACGTTGAGTTCAGTTTGCTGTCGTTCAGTTATTTGTAGAAATTTATTCAACTCTAGTTGGTGATTGCTATGCTTTTTGTATTAGGGGTATTTAGCACAAATTCATTTATCAAGGATATGATAAAGGGTATTAGGAAATAATTAAGAGAAGAGTTACAATCTAGAGTAATATTGAAGCTCCTAATTTCTCTGGTGGATAAGGGAAAATTCTACTATAGTGAGTCACAGCATTTTTGAAGCTGCCATATGCTTCTACAACATTCATGCAGTATTTTATAGTTTTATTCCCCTTGGGAACAGATGATGCTAGAATTTGTACATTTTATATCAAGCAGTATTAGATGCCTTAAATTTGGGTAATTATTTTTTATATCAATATGATAGATTAGTCCTATATAAGGGTTGTTTAGGAGATATTGTGTCCTTAGAAATTCCTGTGCGCGAAGATGAAACAAACGTTTTTGCATTCAAGCCTGTTGAGAACTTATACAACTTGTAATGGATATTGTACAAAAACATTGCCTATTTTCAACCAGCCTTGAGAAAAGACCACTTGAAAAATGCTTCATTAATTGAATATAAGAATAAACCTAATAGCTTCTTTTAATTTTTAATAGGGTAAATTTATTATAGAAAATTTGATTTAAATTATCAAAATGAAGATATAAAGAAATAGAATCTGTTTTAGCCTAATCACATAAAAGCTTTTTTCCTATTTAACCTTGGTGATTAACTTGAACATTTGATAACGATGATAGTTACAGTACAGTATACAAAATCTTACAATTTTGAAAAGAGAAACTAGGTAAAAAATAAACTTATTTACAGTTGATATAAGATTATTATTGAAATTATGATTTACCATGAACAGATTAGAAATAAGACTCAGGGCATATTTTTAATTCATGAATGAGGCTCTTTCACAAGCCTTATATGGGGAAAACGATGTCCATCAAATGATGATCGTGTAATGCTCTGGATAGAATAGAAAAGGTATATTTTAGTTACGATTCTGCCATGGCGAGTTCCATTACACAGAAAACGTTCATATGGGATCATAGAGAAAATTAGCTACAGTACTTGATGTTCTGCGTGTACAACTAAAGGCTTATTGAAATAGTTTTGGTGTACAAATTTTAGAGCTTTTCATATCACTGAAAGTAAATACTGTATGGAGTTACTTTCATTCCTTGCAAATTAGTTTACATAAAAGATCACTGGAGACTAGTTCTATTACAAAGCTTAGTTCCCTAGTCTTTATAATGTACAAGTTCAATGAGTAGAGGTACTTATGTCATTTTTCTTTTGTTAATGGATACAATATTATGTTTAGTACCTCAGACTTTTAATAGTGTGCTTGTAAAGTAGCAAGTGATGAGAGTTGTAAGTTCTTGGAACATCTAGCTTGATGTTCCTGTTCATGATTGCAACAGCTTCTTTTAATTAGAATGTTTTATTTTGAATTTTTATCATTTACTTTTTATTTCTGCAAACTATAAGCTCATCAGAATATTACGGTGCCATTATATTTATAGTACTTGAAGTTCTTCTTGCGAATCTTTATCTCTTTGTCATTCCAAATATACGTTGATTTTTTCTACCTTATTTGTAGTTATTGATGGCTTAAGAGAGCAATGTCTTTGAAGGTACAGTATTATGCCATTGTAACATCTCTTTACTAAAGTATTGATTAAAAGTAACGGAGCTCAGACGCACCGACCAAAATCTTTTGCTGTGTCATAATCAAAGTTATCTGGAAAACCAAAATCCAATCTAAGGTTCATGTATAAATGCAAAGTGGCGCCGAACTTTTACAGAATCTTAAGAAACTAAAAAAATCCTAAGTTAGGCACAGGTGCAGGATCGTATTTACAATCCTTCCCAAAACCACATGAAACTATATTTACCATTGGAACATAAATATACACATTCACAAACAGGATTTCATGTTTAGGTTCAATAGTTTTATCGTTTTTTTAATTAAAATACTAATCTTGAGAAAGTTGAAAGTTTACAGTATTAACATTAACTGTGTTTCAGTTACGTTACCTGGTACGTGGTGGTGCGGAAAGTGTTGAATTCAGATGGTTTCGGTTAGGGTATTTGGTATGGCAGTTGGTTTTATGTTGCCACAAGATTTTAGTGAAGTTTTGATGGATTTTTCACTGCTCATGACCAGATTGTTTTTTAAGGCTAGTCTCGTGATTAGTTTTTATGAATGTATGTTACTTGTTTCATGTATTTGTATTATGCATATACAGTATACAGTACAGTATGTATATATCATATGCATAAAGAGTACAGTATAATAAAGCATCAAATCCCATGTTAGTAAATCATATATTGAATGTATGTATGGCAATTCAATTTTACTTTTATCAATCGCAGTGCGCTCTTTTTTTTTTTTTTGGATCTGGCAAGTTTTTCATTGTCATATCTTGCTCGGCAGATAAAAAAGTGATGCTGGGTTTTCAGTTAATTGGATTAATTGTGTATATATAGTACATGTGTATATGTGTTTTTGTGTATGTTTATTTATATACGTATGCTGTTGGTGTATATGTATATATAAATACAGTACTGTATATGTGACCAAAAAAACTGTGAACAAAATTCAAAGCAGTTTAGAGCATTCGTGCAAGGATGACGTTTTATTTGCATTCTCATGTATAGTGTTAGGATTTATTTCGAATTGGTTATTAGAACTGCATTGCAGTAGTGTTGTATCCAATCTTCTTTGTTAAAAAAAGTTTGTTGTGATAGTTAAAGCCAGGTTTTCACAAGTGGCAGTTTTCTGAAATGAGTTTTTTGTTTCTTCAGAAGAATTGGTACATTTGGGTTAGCAAGTGTTGTAAGATTTTGTTGTGTACTTGAATATCGTATTTGATATAGAAAGAGTTTACCAAGTCTTTTGATAAATTTGTGGTTTTACCAAGTTCTTTGATAAATTTGTGCGAGTTTTCAAAATTTGCTAGTGTTTGCAACTTCTTATGCATTATTTGTATATAGTATTTGATGTCAAGTGTACACTTATCATGTACTGTAGTGCAAATTTAAACCAAACGAAAGTCTGCTCCTTGAAAGAAAACCAAATTATCAAGTGTTGTAAGATTATCTTTTTATTGTAATATACTAATTGCACAAGTAAAATCCACTTAACAGTTGGTTTTTAAGTTTAGGAAAGGAGCCGGCCTTTTATCATTCACTGTTTTTCCTCTCTCTTTCCGAAGTGGCCTTAAAAATGAGTGTGAAAATGCAAGACACACCAAAGCGTTTCAGTAAACACAGCAACGAGCCTTCTCTCTCCTACAACATTTCAAGTGTTAGTCTAAGCAGCTTTTTTGTGTGTGGCACAGATCACTTGTATTTTGACTCGTAATTTCTACGAACATTTAGTGAAGGTTTCTAACTCATGCCGGATGAGGAGAAGTTACATTTTTTGCCCAAATCTGTGGTCTTGGTAAGTCTATGAAAGTTTTTTTTTGTTTTACTATTATGTGTTAAGTCGATGTTCATACACTTGGATATGCCTTGTTCCTTAGGGTGCCTTAAAAAGCATATTGTATATTACTATTTTTTGTAACATAACTGGGACACCTTGAGGTAAACATTGGGTAATTAAGACCTATTTAGACATTATTGTATGTATAATATTATAATCACAACATAGGCTAATAAGTGGATGAGATAGTCACTAATTCTAACAATATTCTTGTTTGCTCTTCAATAATATTTTTACTATGAGCCTTCAACCAAAGTGTATTACTACCATAAAACTTCATTTTTACCCTCTAGTTTAGAGTAACACTCTATTGGTTTACAAATCATTTCCGATATTGCATTTTGCAGTGTATGTAGTCTATAATTAGTACTGTATATGAATGTATTTATCTACTTCAATACTGTGCTATACAGTGATTGGTTGATTCACATATCAAAAATAGTTTAGAAACTTATAAGTACAGTATTTCTTAACTGCATTAAGACCTACTCAGTGTCAGGGAATAATCAGAATTTTCTTGTATGATTTCTCCAGTTTATGCAGTATGTGGCTATTAGTGTGAAGCCGATGACTGAGAGGTGGTCTGATATCAAGCTCATTGTGTCTAATTTGTGTTGGAGTTTCAAAGGCAGTAATTTGGTGTGACGTAGAGTGAATATTGAAAATCAAATCCGTAACATTTGCAGATGGGAAGAAAACACTGCATGCGATTGGGTTTGCATAACTACCTGTCACATTTTACAAGTAGCAGTTGGAAATACGGCGGACACGTTTTTTTGAATGTTTCTTGGGAAAGGCGCCAAGAATTGAGGCTGAAGCTTTATTTAAAACCTATCGAGTTTAGAGGTGGAAATATAGATATTTTTTTTATGAGTTTTGCAGTGTGTCACGACATTTACATCGGAGGTCAATTAGTGCAATGAACCCATGAACAAATGTTTCATGTTTGTTTTTCGAATTCTGACCCTAAGAGAATATGAAACCTTGTATATATATATTTTCCTGTCTAACAACCCACTATCATCTTTGGGTATAAGGGTCATATATGTTTATTATTAGGTTCTTATTGTCAGTAATATGTATGCATATGAATATAATAAATTTTAATGAATTTCCTTTTGTTTATAACCTTTCAAAGTCTATGTATTGTCTTGTATACATCTTTGAGTGTATTTCGAGGCCTTTGAGAAAGCAAGTACAGTATCGAGTTCATGAGGTTTAATCACTTGAATTCCAAAACTGCAGGTATAATATGACAGTGTTGGGAGTGATTATTACTATTCAAAAGTCTACACTTGAAAAGTGTTTTTACTTGTAAACAAGTG
>NC_090751.1:26520894-26523394 GCF_036898095.1 Palaemon carinicauda | reverse complement strand
TGCCGTCAGTCTTATTTAACCTTAGCCCCTCCCCCACCCCCATCCCACACAAATAAAAATAAAGAAAATTGCTCCTACCCCATTGACAGGTTGTTATCTTCCTTAAGTAGTTACCAGATAATTAACCTTCACTGGCTGTTACTCTATTAGATATTTTTGACAGGTTGTTACCTTCTTTAGGTAGTTACCAGATAATTAACCTCTACTGGCTGTTACTCTATTAGATAGAGCGATATCAACCAACTAGTTTTGGACAGGTTGTTACCTTCTTTAGGTAGTTACAAAACAATTAACCCCTTCACTGGCTGTTACTCTAAAATGCCTCTACCCCATTGACCGGTTGTTACATTCTTTAGGTAGTTACAAGGCAATTAACTTCTACTGGCTGTTACTCTATTAGATAGAGCGATACCAACCAACTAGTTATTGTCAAAGTCTGATTTCAAATATCTTTTAGTTGTGATCGGAATTTTGTGCCCTTTGGATCTATTTCTCGAAAGTTGGAATACCTTCGGTTCAATGGTGAGTACTTCTAGTGCGTTGCTATTTCATTATATATTTTACTTTAGACGCTATGCAGTAACTCGTATAAGCGTAATTTTCAACGTGAAAACTATAGGTGACGATGCGCGTCCTTAGGGTGTAGTTATAATCAGTGTTGTAGCTAGGGAGTGCCTCCAGGGGTGACCCTTGAGTTTGATGACTATTTATATTTATATTAATACCTATATATATATATATATATATATATATATATATATATATATATATATATATATATATATATATATATGTATAATGTATATGTATTATATATATATTATATATGTAAATGTATATGTATTATATATATAATATATGTATATGTATTATATATTATATATATTATATATGTAAATGTATATGTATTATATATATAATATATGTATATGTATTATATATTATATATATTATATATGTATATGTATTATATATTATATATATTATATATGTATATGTATTATATATTATATATATTATATATGTATATGTATTATATATTATATATATTGTATATGTATTATATATTATATATATATATATATATATATATATATATATATATATATATATATTATATATATATATATATATATATATATATATATATATATATATATATATATATTTATATGTATATATTGTATATGTATTATATATATATATATATATATATATATATATATATATATATATATATATATATATATATATATATATGTATTATATATATTATTATATATATGCATATGTATTATATATATTATATATATATTATATATGTATATGTATTATATATGTTATATATATATTATGTATGTATATGTATTATATGTTATATATATATATTATATATGTATATGTATTATATATTATATATATTATATATGCATATGTATTATATATATTATATATATATATATTATATATGCATATGTATTATATATATTATATATATATATTATATATGTATATGTATTATATATGTTATATATATATATATATATATATATATATATATATATATATATATATATATATATATTATATATATGTATATGTACTATATATTATATATGTATATGTATTATATATATAAAAGTATTAATATAAATATAAATTCAACCAAATTTAAAAGAAAATCTATCCCCAAATTGTAGTTTCTTAGTTCTTCCAATCTTTGATGCAATTCTATTTCTTGGTTTACATATGGAAAATGACAAGAAAATATATGTCCTTTATATCATTTTATTATTATTATTATTATTATTATTATTATTATTATTACTACAGTAGCCAAGCTACAACCCTAGTTGGAAAAGCAAGATGCTATAAGCCCAAGGGCTGCAATAGGGAAAAATAGCCCAGTGAGGAAAGAAAATAAGGAAATAAATAAATGATGAGAATAAATTAACAATAAATCATTCTAAAAACAGTAACTGTCAAAACAGATATGTCCTATCTAAACTATTAACAAGGTCAAAAACAGATATGTCATATACAATTTATAAAAAGACTCATGTCAGCCTGGTCAACATAAAAACATTTGCTCTAACTTTGAACCTTAGAAATTCTACTGATTCAACTACCCGATTAGGAAGACCATTCCACAACTTGGTCACAGCTGGAATAAAGCTTCTAGAATACTGTGTAGTATTGAGCCTCATGATGGAGAAGGCCTGGCTATTAGAATTAACTGCCTGCCTAGTATTACGAACAGAATAGAATTGTCCAGGGAGATCTGAATGTAAAGTATGGTCAGAGTTATGAAAAATCTTATGCAACATGCATAATGAACTGATTGAACGACGGTGCCAAAGATTAATATCCAGATCAGGAATAAAAAATTTAATTTAATTACCTCTGATTATTATGACATCCTCTATATGTATCAGTTTTCCAATCAAAATGGTTTATTGCAAGTTAAGATGGGAAGCTTCAGTAGCATCGTTGGTTTCTA
>NC_090751.1:26393394-26510894 GCF_036898095.1 Palaemon carinicauda | reverse complement strand
GGTATTTTGGGGGTAAAAAACTTGATTGCATAGAAGTATATCTTAAGGTACAAATTGATGTATAGTGGTCATGTTCATAGAAAATTTCTGTAGGCTAATTCTGAAATCCTGGTTAAGGTAAGTTGTGAAATATCAAAGTTTTTATATAATTATCGAATGTGTACAGTAGTAGTTTTTAGGTACTTATTAAAAAGGGATTGTTTTAAAGAGTTTGGGAATGTCTTCTACCCCGTATATATTTATAAAATAGTTTATTATTTTTCCTGTTTTAGTAAGTTTGGACCTTTATGATAACTCAAATACGATCATTATTTTTTTCTAATTGTTAAATAATCTATAAATTTCATACTAGCTGCCATAATATTTCTATGCAAATCCTCTAACAATTATATAAGTGAATAACTCGCTGATATTGACATATCTTTCTCCCTTTCAGGTAACAGATTTGGCCTTACAAGGTGGTGTGGTTGGCAGCCATTTTGAGATTCTTTTACACTTTTGCTGTAAGATGATGATAACATCCTGTAAAAATTTCAGCCATTAACTGTTATTTACCTACTGCAAATAAATGTTGAAAAGAGTATTGATTTTTTTTTCGGCCAAAAAAACATTTACTTTATTTTTCTCATTTTAGGAAAAGTAACTTTGTTATTCCTCCACACCCCCCTCCCGCCCAACCTCCCTGGATCTGACCAAAGGGTGCTCAATTATTGTAGAATAAGTACTTAGAATAGTTTGTTTATTTTTATATTTAGATTTTAATTGAATATTTTTGTGGTCCTTTTTTTTATACTTTTTTTTTTAATCTATTTGTTATAAATATTTAATTTGGACTTGGCCTTTATCTATTCTTTTTGAATATTAAACAGTCTTTGAATTTTTGTTTTATTTTAGAAGGTATTGAATTGGCTTCAAAGTGAATTTTTAATGAATTTTTTTGGAGCGGGTCAAAATCGACCCATCGAAACCTATCCAAGGTGGTGAAATAACAATACTTATCCAGGGTTATTGAATTTTTATTTCTAATAATTATAAGGTTGTTTAATTGATTTGTATAATTAATTCTAATATGAAATACTTCTTGTTGTACTGTAAGGAAACCTTAATTTTAGGAAATACGTTATTCAAGTTTTAGTGATAAATTTCGTATCCATTTAAGCACTTTTTGAAAAGGGTGTTTATGGCACAACAATTTATTTTTGTTCTGATTTCAGAGAGAAACCTGGTTACCGAAAAGGCACTAGCAGCTCTTCGAATCAAAGGTATGTCAACAAAACTACTATAGTATAATAAGTTAATATCAATTTACTGCTTGCTGTGATTAACATAAGGATAGAAAGTCAATCACATTATATAATTACTAATTTGTGTCTGGTAGATTTAACCCTAAAACACTGTTGTGGGTGATTTTTACCTTAAACACATTTGTTTCATGCGCGTAGAGATGCATAGGTGGAGGCATCCCAGTCGGTTTTTCTATAGCTTCAGTTGGATAATATTGACCACAAAAACGTATCAAAATAAAAACATACAAACTGTTCTTTGTTGCCAAGTGAAATTGAAAATGAAGATGATAATGTTGAAAGAGATTTTGAATAGCTCTGAATCTGACAAATATTATGAGCAACCCTCTAAATGTGATGTGGAAAGTGAGGAGTTTGATGAAATGAAATTACAAAGTGGTGCGTGCAACAGACACACCAACACCTCACAAGACATGGAGTGTCCAGCGTGTAGGCCAACACCACCACTCGTCCACCAGTAAACCTCAAGATCCATGCCTGCCTTCTCCCTCTGCTATCACGGCTGTAAAGGCTGTTGCTAGGTACCGTAAAAGGCTCAAGAGTGCGGCTGTTAAAGGTTTAACAAAACCTGTCACTCCTGCTGCGTGTGCTGTCTCTTCTGCTGCTTGTGATGTCTTTGCTGCTGCCCTTGCTGTCTCTGCTGTTGCCCATGACGTCTCTTCTGCTACCTATGACGTCCCTTCTGCTGCCCATGACGTCTCTTCTGCTACCTATGACGTCCCTTCTGCTGCCCGTGATGTCTCTCCTGCTGCAAGTTTTTAATCTCAGTTTTTTTGTTAAATTTAACATTATTTTTTTTTTAATTTCTCAAATGTTATCGCTGGATTATCAGAACATAAGACTAGTAGTTTATGGACATTCTATGTTCTTAGACAGTTTGTGATGTAGGCAGGCAAACTTTCATTGATTCCTAATAGAACTTTATTCAGCACTCCTTAATATTGCCAAAGATTTTTCAACTTTACAAGGTATCTTGATTTCAGTTTTTAATTAATGAAAAGAAAACCAGTGACTGTACTGGCCAGAGTAGCCCTTCATGGAAGAAAAGTTAGATATATTGACAGAGTAGCCTAGTCCTCTGAGGAAGAAAATAGGCATAAGAACCCAAAGTAGACGGCGATATATGTAAAGAAAGTATTGATAGTGATAGTCAAAAAGTAGTCCTCTATATAGAAAGGAAGCAAGAGCCAAAGGAACGAATTAGATATACTAAGTTAGGTATCATTGCTAATTTATGAAGGTATGCTAATGGTCAATTGCAGGAGACTTTAGCCAAATCCTTTACTAACATTCTCTAAGAGTCTATATCACTTATTACTTTACTTCCCACTTTTTATCTCCAAGGTCCGGGTCAGTTAGGGATAAAGATAGGCGGAAAACTATGCCGATTCCTAGCTGGCCTCTGTGACCTAATTAACAAAAAATTACTAACAATGGAAAGTACTCTACGAGTCTAAGTCGCCTCTTACTTTATTTCCAGCTTTTTATCTCCAAGGTCCGGGTCAGTTAGGGATAAAGATAGGCGGAAAACTACGCCGATTCCTAGCTGGCCTCTGTGACCTAATTAACAAAAAATTACTAACAATGGAAAGTACTCTACGAGTCTAAGTCGCCTCTTACTTTATTTCCAGCTTTTTAAATCTCTTGTGTCCGGGTCAGTTAGGCTTAAAGGAAAGACTTGCAAAAGTATGCCGATTCCTAGCTGACCTCTGTGACGTAATGTGCTGATTCCTGGCTGAGCCTGTCTGGGCGCAGTGAGGTGTAAAGGCACATCATAGCGCTCATGCGCGATTCACGCTGATTCCTGGCTTACTTCTGTGACTCTGTCACGGGTTGGTTACAGTGTTAAAGGCGTGTTTTGGAAAATCCGGTTTCTGGCAAAAGTCGGAAACCGGCTAGTAAACGGTCCCGTTACCTTATGGCGAGGGACTTAGAACCCCCCTCAAAATAAGGTTTCAGGATGTCGGGGTAGTCTCAATGTTGGGGTGATCACAAACCTCTTGATTGTTACTACTTTGATCCGCTCTGGTTTGGGGTTCCAGAGACGCTCAAGTGTTGGTGACATGTGCTCCTAATATGTGCTCGCAACACATGGAGGTGGGTGCATGGTACTGATCTTGTAGTGGACGTCCCCCCTGTCTCAAAGGTCATGACCTCATCGTGGTGAGACAGTGGCAACATGCTTCATACATGGTGTGCTTCAATACACTACAAAATTTTATAAGCATGGCTAACTATGACCATAACACCATTGGTTTAAAGTCTCCTGCTTGTACTGAAAGGGAAAAGCACCTTTAGAACTTAATGATAATATTTCCTAGGGTTGAAATAGTTTCAACATATTACATTAGTATCAATAGCTCTAAAAAAAATGCAAAGGGGTATAATACAGGAATGGTGATACAGTAGATTAAGTGGTACTTTTTTGTTGGTTTAACTTGAAATGAAATAAATTTTGCAATTTTAAGTCAAATGACTTTACAGAACTTTTCGACTTGATGGTCTTTAGGTAGGTCTTAATGTGTCAGGTATTTTGGGGGTAAAAAACTTGATTGCATAGAAGTATATCTTAAGGTACAAATTGCTGTATAGTGGTCATGTTCATAGAAAATTTCTGTAGGCTAATTCTGAAATCCTGGTTAAGGTAAGTTGTGAAATATCAAAGTTTTTATATAATTATCGAATGTGTAGTAGTTTTTAGGTACTTATAAAATATGGATTGTTTTAAAGAGTTTGGGAATGTCTTCTACCCCGTATATATTTATAAAATAGTTTATTATTTTTCCTGTTTTTGTAAGTTTGGACCTTTATGATAACTTAAATACGATCATTATTTTTTTTTAATTGTTAAATAATCTATAAACTTCATACTAGCTGCCATAATATTTCTATGCAAATCCTCTAACAATTATATAAGTGAATAACTCGCTGATATTGACATATCTTTCTCCCTTTCAGGTAACAGATTTGGCCTTACAAGGTGGTGTGGTTGGCAGCCATTTTGAGATTCTTTTACACTTTTGCTGTAAGATGATGATAATATCCTGTAAAAATTTCAGCCATTAACTGTTATTTACCTACTGCAAATAAATGTTGAAAAGAGTATTGATTTTTTTTGGCCAAAAAAACATTTACTTTTTTTTCTCATTTCAGGAAAAGTTACTTTGTTATTCCTCCCCCCCCCTCCCGCCCAACCTCCCTGGATCTGACCAAAGGGTGCTCAATTATTGTAGAATAAGTACTTAGAATAGTTTGTTTATTTTTATATTTAGATTTTAATTGAATATTTTTGTGGTCCTTTTTTTCTTATACTTTTTATTAATCTATTTGTAATAAACATTTATTTTGGACTTGGCCTTTATCTATTCTTTTTGAATATTAAACAGTCTTTGAATTTTTGTTTTATTTTAGAAGGTATTGAATTGGCTTCAAAATGAATTTTTAATGAATTTTTTTGGAGCGGGTCAAAATCGACCCATCGAAACCTATCCAAGGTGGTGAAATAACAATACTTATCCAGGGTTATTGAATTTTTATTTCTAATAATTATAAGGTTGTTTAATTGATTTGTATAATTAATTCTAATATGAAATACTTCTTGTTGTACTGTAAGGAAACCTTAATTTTAGGAAATACGTTATTCAAGTTTTAGTGATAAATTTCGTATCCATTTAAGCACTTTTTGAAAAGGGTGTTTATGGCACAACAATTTATTTTTGTTCTGATTTCAGAGAGAAACCTGGTTACCGAAAAGGCACTAGCAGCTCTTCGAATCAAAGGTATGTCAACAAAACTACTACAGTACAATAAGTTAATATCAATTTACTGCTTGCTGTGATTAACATAAGGATAGAAAGTCAATCACATTATATAATCACTAATTTGTGTCTGGTAGATTTAACCCTAAAACACTGTTGTGGGTGATTTTTACCTTAAACACATTTGTTTCATGCGCGTAGAGATGCATAGGTGGAGGCATCCCAGTCGGTTTTTCTATAGCTTCAGTTGGATAATATTGACCACAAAAACGTATCAAAATAAAAACATACAAACTGTTCTTTGTTGCCAAGTGAAATTGAAAATGAAGATGATAATGTTGAAAGAGATTTTGAATAGCTCTGAATCTGACAAATATTATGAGCAACCCTCTAAATGTGATGTGGAAAGTGAGGAGTTTGATGAAATGAAATTACAAAGTGGTGCGTGCAACAGACACACCAACACCTCACAAGACATGGGGTGTCCAGCGTGTAGGCCAACACCACCACTCTTCCACCAGTAAACCTCAAGATCCATGCCTGCCTTCTCCCTCTGCTATCACGGCTGTAAAGGCTGTTGCTAGGTACCGTAAATGGCTCAAGAGTGCGCCTGTTAAAGGTTTAACAAAACCAGTCACTCCTGCTGCGTGTGCTGTCTCTTCTGCTGCTTGTGATGTCTTTGCTGCTGCCCTTGCTGTCTCTGCTGTTGCCCATGACGTCTCTTCTGCTACCTATGACGTCCCTTCGGCTGCCCATGATGTCTCTTCTGCTACCTATGACGTCCCTTCTGCTGCCCGTGATGTCTCTACTGCTGCAAGTTTTTAATCTTTCACTTTTTTTTGTTAAATTTAACATTATCTTTTTTTAATTTCTCAAATGTTATCGCTGGATTATCAGAACATAAGACTAGTAGTTTATGGACATTCTATGTTCTTAGACAGTTTGTGATGTAGGCAGGCAAACTTTCATTGATTCCTAATAGAACTTTATTCAGCACTCCTTAATATTGCCAAAGTTTTTTCAACTTTACAAGGTATCTTGATTTCAGTCTTTAATTAATGAAAAGAAAACTAATGACTGTACTGGCCAGAGTAGCCCTTCATGGAAGAAAAGTTAGATATATTGACAGAGTAGCCTAGTCCTCTGAGGAAGAAAATAGGTATAAGAACCCAAAGTAGACGGCGATATATGTAAAGAAAGTATTGATAGTGATAGTCAAAAAGTAGTCCTCTATATAGAAAGGAAGCAAGAGCCAAAGGAACGAATTAGATATACTGAGTTAGGTATCATTGCTAATTTATGAAGGTATGCTAATGGTCAATTGCAGGAGACTTTAGCCAAATCCTTTACTAACATTCTCTAAGAGTCTATATCACTTATTACTTTACTTCCCACTTTTTATCTCCAAGGTCCGGGTCAGTTAGGGATAAAGATAGGCGGAAAACTACGCCGATTCCTAGCTGGCCTCTGTGACCTAATTAACAAAAAATTACTAACAATGGAAAGTACTCTACGAGTCTAAGTCGCCTCTTACTTTATTTCCAGCTTTTTATCTCCAAGGTCCGGGTCAGTTAGGGATAAAGATAGGCGGAAAACTACGCCGATTCCTAGCTGGCCTCTGTGACCTAATTAACAAAAATTTACTAACAATGGAAAGTACTCTACGAGTCTAAGTCGCCTCTTACTTTATTTCCAGCTTTTTAAATCTCTTGTGTCCGGGTCAGTTAGGCTTAAAGGAAAGACTTGCAAAAGTATGCCGATTCCTAGCTGACCTCTGTGACGTAATGTGCTGATTCCTGGCTGAGCCTGTCTGGGCGCATTGAGGTGTAAAGGCACATCATAGCGCTCATGCGCGATTCACGCTGATTCCTGGCTTACTTCTGTGACTCTGTCACGGGTTGGTTACAGTGTTAAAGGCGTGTTTTGGAAAATCCGGTTTCTGGCAAAAGTCGGAAACCGGCTAGTAAACGGTCCCGTTACCTTATGGCGAGGGACTTAGAACCCCCCTCAAAATAAGGTTTCAGGATGTCGGGGTAGTCTCAATGTTGGGGTGATCACAAACCTCTTGATTGTTACTACTTTGATCCGCTCTGGTTTGGGGTTCCAGAGACGCTCAAGTGTTGGTGACATGTGCTCCCAATATGTGCTCGCAACACATGGAGGTGGGTGCATGGTACTGATCTTGTAGTGGACGTCCCCCCTGTCTCAAAGGTCATGACCTCATCGTGGTGAGACAGTGGCAACATGCTTCATACATGGTGTGCTTCAATACACTACAAAATTTTATAAGCATGGCTAACTATGACCATAACACCATTGGTTTAAAGTCTCCTGCTTGTACTGAAAGGGAAAAGCACCTTTAGAACTTAATGATAATATTTCCTAGGGTTGAAATAGTTTCAACATATTACATTAGTATCAATAGCTCTAAAAAAAATGCAAAGGGGGATAATACAGGAATGGTGATACAGTAGATTAAGTGGTACTTTTTTGTTGGTTTAACTTGAAATGAAATAAATTTTGCAATTTTAAGTCAAATGACTTTACAGAACTTTTCGACTTGATGGTCTTTAGGTAGGTCTTAATGTGTCAGGTATTTTGGGGGTAAAAAACTTGATTGCATAGAAGTATATCTTAAGGTACAAATTGCTGTATAGTGGTCATGTTCATAGAAAATTTCTGTAGGCTAATTCTGAAATCCTGGTTAAGGTAAGTTGTGAAATATCAAAGTTTTTATATAATTATCGAATGTGTAGTAGTTTTTAGGTACTTATAAAATATGGATTGTTTTAAAGAGTTTGGGAATGTCTTCTACCCCGTATATATTTATAAAATAGTTTATTATTTTTCCTGTTTTTGTAAGTTTGGACCTTTATGATAACTTAAATACGATCATTATTTTTTTTAATTGTTAAATAATCTATAAACTTCATACTAGCTGCCATAATATTTCTATGCAAATCCTCTAACAATTATATAAGTGAATAACTCGCTGATATTGACATATCTTTCTCCCTTTCAGGTAACAGATTTGGCCTTACAAGGTGGTGTGGTTGGCAGCCATTTTGAGATTCTTTTACACTTTTGCTGTAAGATGATGATAATATCCTGTAAAAATTTCAGCCATTAACTGTTATTTACCTACTGCAAATAAATGTTGAAAAGAGTATTGATTTTTTTTGGCCAAAAAAACATTTACTTTTTTTTCTCATTTCAGGAAAAGTTACTTTGTTATTCCTCCCCCCCCCCTCCCGCCCAACCTCCCTGGATCTGACCAAAGGGTGCTCAATTATTGTAGAATAAGTACTTAGAATAGTTTGTTTATTTTTATATTTAGATTTTAATTGAATATTTTTGTGGTCCTTTTTTTCTTATACTTTTTATTAATCTATTTGTAATAAACATTTATTTTGGACTTGGCCTTTATCTATTCTTTTTGAATATTAAACAGTCTTTGAATTTTTGTTTTATTTTAGAAGGTATTGAATTGGCTTCAAAGTGAATTTTTAATGAATTTTTTTGGAGCGGGTCAAAATCGACCCATCGAAACCTATCCAAGGTGGTGAAATAACAATACTTATCCAGGGTTATTGAATTTTTATTTCTAATAATTATAAGGTTGTTTAATTGATTTGTATAATTAATTCTAATATGAAATACTTCTTGTTGTACTGTAAGGAAACCTTAATTTTAGGAAATACGTTATTCAAGTTTTAGTGATAAATTTCGTATCCATTTAAGCACTTTTTGAAAAGGGTGTTTATGGCACAACAATTTATTTTTGTTCTGATTTCAGAGAGAAACCTGGTTACCGAAAAGGCACTAGCAGCTCTTCGAATCAAAGGTATGTCAACAAAACTACTATAGTATAATAAGTTAATATCAATTTACTGCTTGCTGTGATTAACATAAGGATAGAAAGTCAATCACATTATATAATTACTAATTTGTGTCTGGTAGATTTAACCCTAAAACACTGTTGTGGGTGATTTTTACCTTAAACACATTTGTTTCATGCGCGTAGAGATGCATAGGTGGAGGCATCCCAGTCGGTTTTTCTATAGCTTCAGTTGGATAATATTGACCACAAAAACGTATCAAAATAAAAACATACAAACTGTTCTTTGTTGCCAAGTGAAATTGAAAATGAAGATGATAATGTTGAAAGAGATTTTGAATAGCTCTGAATCTGACAAATATTATGAGCAACCCTCTAAATGTGATGTGGAAAGTGAGGAGTTTGATGAAATGAAATTACAAAGTGGTGCGTGCAACAGACACACCAACACCTCACAAGACATGGGGTGTCCAGCGTGTAGGCCAACACCACCACTCTTCCACCAGTAAACCTCAAGATCCATGCCTGCCTTCTCCCTCTGCTATCGCGGCTGTAAAGGCTGTTGCTAGGTACCGTAAAAGGCTCAAGAGTGCGGCTGTTAAAGGTTTAACAAAACCAGTCACTCCTGCTGCGTGTGCTGTCTCTTCTGCTGCTTGTGATGTCTTTGCTGCTGCCCTTGCTGTCTCTGCTGTTGCCCATGACGTCTCTTCTGCTACCTATGACGTCCCTTCTGCTGCCCATGATGTCTCTTCTGCTACCTATGACGTCCCTTCTGCTGCCCGTGATGTCTCTACTGCTGCAAGTTTTTAATCTTTCACTTTTTTTTTGTTAAATTTAACATTATCTTTTTTTAATTTCTCAAATGTTATCGCTGGATTATCAGAACATAAGACTAGTAGTTTATGGACATTCTATGTTCTTAGACAGTTTGTGATGTAGGCAGGCAAACTTTCATTGATTCCTAATAGAACTTTATTCAGCACTCCTTAATATTGCCAAAGTTTTTTCAACTTTACAAGGTATCTTGATTTCAGTCTTTAATTAATGAAAAGAAAACCAATGACTGTACTGGCCAGAGTAGCCCTTCATGGAAGAAAAGTTAGATATATTGACAGAGTAGCCTAGTCCTCTGAGGAAGAAAATAGGCATAAGAACCCAAAGTAGACGGCGATATATGTAAAGAAAGTATTGATAGTGATAGTCAAAAAGTAGTCCTCTATATAGAAAGGAAGCAAGAGCCAAAGGAACGAATTAGATATACTGAGTTAGGTATCATTGCTAATTTATGAAGGTATGCTAATGGTCAATTGCAGGAGACTTTAGCCAAATCCTTTACTAACATTCTCTAAGAGTCTATATCACTTATTACTTTACTTCCCACTTTTTATCTCCAAGGTCCGGGTCAGTTAGGGATAAAGATAGGCGGAAAACTACGCCGATTCCTAGCTGGCCTCTGTGACCTAATTAACAAAAAATTACTAACAATGGAAAGTACTCTACGAGTCTAAGTCGCCTCTTACTTTATTTCCAGCTTTTTATCTCCAAGGTCCGGGTCAGTTAGGGATAAAGATAGGCGGAAAACTACGCCGATTCCTAGCTGGCCTCTGTGACCTAATTAACAAAAATTTACTAACAATGGAAAGTACTCTACGAGTCTAAGTCGCCTCTTACTTTATTTCCAGCTTTTTAAATCTCTTGTGTCCGGGTCAGTTAGGCTTAAAGGAAAGACTTGCAAAAGTATGCCGATTCCTAGCTGACCTCTGTGACGTAATGTGCTGATTCCTGGCTGAGCCTGTCTGGGCGCAGTGAGGTGTAAAGGCACATCATAGCGCTCATGCGCGATTCACGCTGATTCCTGGCTTACTTCTGTGACTCTGTCACGGGTTGGTTACAGTGTTAAAGGCGTGTTTTGGAAAATCCGGTTTCTGGCAAAAGTCGGAAACCGGCTAGTAAACGGTCCCGTTACCTTATGGCGAGGGACTTAGAACCCCCCTCAAAATAAGGTTTCAGGATGTCGGGGTAGTCTCAATGTTGGGGTGATCACAAACCTCTTGATTGTTACTACTTTGATCCGCTCTGGTTTGGGGTTCCAGAGACGCTCAAGTGTTGGTGACATGTGCTCCCAATATGTGCTCGCAACACATGGAGGTGGGTGCATGGTACTGATCTTGTAGTGGACGTCCCCCCTGTCTCAAAGGTCATGACCTCATCGTGGTGAGACAGTGGCAACATGCTTCATACATGGTGTGCTTCAATACACTACAAAATTTTATAAGCATGGCTAACTATGACCATAACACCATTGGTTTAAAGTCTCCTGCTTGTACTGAAAGGGAAAAGCACCTTTAGAACTTAATGATAATATTTCCTAGGGTTGAAATAGTTTCAACATATTACATTAGTATCAATAGCTCTAAAAAAAATGCAAAGGGGGATAATACAGGAATGGTGATACAGTAGATTAAGTGGTACTTTTTTGTTGGTTTAACTTGAAATGAAATAAATTTTGCAATTTTAAGTCAAATGACTTTACAGAACTTTTCGACTTGATGGTCTTTAGGTAGGTCTTAATGTGTCAGGTATTTTGGGGGTAAAAAACTTGATTGCATAGAAGTATATCTTAAGGTACAAATTGCTGTATAGTGGTCATGTTCATAGAAAATTTCTGTAGGCTAATTCTGAAATCCTGGTTAAGGTAAGTTGTGAAATATCAAAGTTTTTATATAATTATCGAATGTGTAGTAGTTTTTAGGTACTTATAAAATATGGATTGTTTTAAAGAGTTTGGGAATGTCTTCTACCCCGTATATATTTATAAAATAGTTTATTATTTTTCCTGTTTTTGTAAGTTTGGACCTTTATGATAACTTAAATACGATCATTATTTTTTTTTAATTGTTAAATAATCTATAAACTTCATACTAGCTGCCATAATATTTCTATGCAAATCCTCTAACAATTATATAAGTGAATAACTCGCTGATATTGACATATCTTTCTCCCTTTCAGGTAACAGATTTGGCCTTACAAGGTGGTGTGGTTGGCAGCCATTTTGAGATTCTTTTACACTTTTGCTGTAAGATGATGATAATATCCTGTAAAAATTTCAGCCATTAACTGTTATTTACCTACTGCAAATAAATGTTGAAAAGAGTATTGATTTTTTTTGGCCAAAAAAACATTTACTTTTTTTTCTCATTTCAGGAAAAGTTACTTTGTTATTCCTCCCCCCCCCCTCCCGCCCAACCTCCCTGGATCTGACCAAAGGGTGCTCAATTATTGTAGAATAAGTACTTAGAATAGTTTGTTTATTTTTATATTTAGATTTTAATTGAATATTTTTGTGGTCCTTTTTTTCTTATACTTTTTATTAATCTATTTGTAATAAACATTTATTTTGGACTTGGCCTTTATCTATTCTTTTTGAATATTAAACAGTCTTTGAATTTTTGTTTTATTTTAGAAGGTATTGAATTGGCTTCAAAATGAATTTTTAATGAATTTTTTTGGAGCGGGTCAAAATCGACCCATCGAAACCTATCCAAGGTGGTGAAATAACAATACTTATCCAGGGTTATTGAATTTTTATTTCTAATAATTATAAGGTTGTTTAATTGATTTGTATAATTAATTCTAATATGAAATACTTCTTGTTGTACTGTAAGGAAACCTTAATTTTAGGAAATACGTTATTCAAGTTTTAGTGATAAATTTCGTATCCATTTAAGCACTTTTTGAAAAGGGTGTTTATGGCACAACAATTTATTTTTGTTCTGATTTCAGAGAGAAACCTGGTTACCGAAAAGGCACTAGCAGCTCTTCGAATCAAAGGTATGTCAACAAAACTACTACAGTACAATAAGTTAATATCAATTTACTGCTTGCTGTGATTAACATAAGGATAGAAAGTCAATCACATTATATAATCACTAATTTGTGTCTGGTAGATTTAACCCTAAAACACTGTTGTGGGTGATTTTTACCTTAAACACATTTGTTTCATGCGCGTAGAGATGCATAGGTGGAGGCATCCCAGTCGGTTTTTCTATAGCTTCAGTTGGATAATATTGACCACAAAAACGTATCAAAATAAAAACATACAAACTGTTCTTTGTTGCCAAGTGAAATTGAAAATGAAGATGATAATGTTGAAAGAGATTTTGAATAGCTCTGAATCTGACAAATATTATGAGCAACCCTCTAAATGTGATGTGGAAAGTGAGGAGTTTGATGAAATGAAATTACAAAGTGGTGCGTGCAACAGACACACCAACACCTCACAAGACATGGGGTGTCCAGCGTGTAGGCCAACACCACCACTCTTCCACCAGTAAACCTCAAGATCCATGCCTGCCTTCTCCCTCTGCTATCGCGGCTGTAAAGGCTGTTGCTAGGTACCGTAAAAGGCTCAAGAGTGCGGCTGTTAAAGGTTTAACAAAACCAGTCACTCCTGCTGCGTGTGCTGTCTCTTCTGCTGCTTGTGATGTCTTTGCTGCTGCCCTTGCTGTCTCTGCTGTTGCCCATGACGTCTCTTCTGCTACCTATGACGTCCCTTCTGCTGCCCATGATGTCTCTTCTGCTACCTATGACGTCCCTTCTGCTGCCCGTGATGTCTCTACTGCTGCAAGTTTTTAATCTTTCACTTTTTTTTGTTAAATTTAACATTATCTTTTTTTAATTTCTCAAATGTTATCGCTGGATTATCAGAACATAAGACTAGTAGTTTATGGACATTCTATGTTCTTAGACAGTTTGTGATGTAGGCAGGCAAACTTTCATTGATTCCTAATAGAACTTTATTCAGCACTCCTTAATATTGCCAAAGTTTTTTCAACTTTACAAGGTATCTTGATTTCAGTCTTTAATTAATGAAAAGAAAACCAATGACTGTACTGGCCAGAGTAGCCCTTCATGGAAGAAAAGTTAGATATATTGACAGAGTAGCCTAGTCCTCTGAGGAAGAAAATAGGCATAAGAACCCAAAGTAGACGGCGATATATGTAAAGAAAGTATTGATAGTGATAGTCAAAAAGTAGTCCTCTATATAGAAAGGAAGCAAGAGCCAAAGGAACGAATTAGATATACTGAGTTAGGTATCATTGCTAATTTATGAAGGTATGCTAATGGTCAATTGCAGGAGACTTTAGCCAAATCCTTTACTAACATTCTCTAAGAGTCTATATCACTTATTACTTTACTTCCCACTTTTTATCTCCAAGGTCCGGGTCAGTTAGGGATAAAGATAGGCGGAAAACTACGCCGATTCCTAGCTGGCCTCTGTGACCTAATTAACAAAAAATTACTAACAATGGAAAGTACTCTACGAGTCTAAGTCGCCTCTTACTTTATTTCCAGCTTTTTATCTCCAAGGTCCGGGTCAGTTAGGGATAAAGATAGGCGGAAAACTACGCCGATTCCTAGCTGGCCTCTGTGACCTAATTAACAAAAATTTACTAACAATGGAAAGTACTCTACGAGTCTAAGTCGCCTCTTACTTTATTTCCAGCTTTTTAAATCTCTTGTGTCCGGGTCAGTTAGGCTTAAAGGAAAGACTTGCAAAAGTATGCCGATTCCTAGCTGACCTCTGTGACGTAATGTGCTGATTCCTGGCTGAGCCTGTCTGGGCGCAGTGAGGTGTAAAGGCACATCATAGCGCTCATGCGCGATTCACGCTGATTCCTGGCTTACTTCTGTGACTCTGTCACGGGTTGGTTACAGTGTTAAAGGCGTGTTTTGGAAAATCCGGTTTCTGGCAAAAGTCGGAAACCGGCTAGTAAACGGTCCCGTTACCTTATGGCGAGGGACTTAGAACCCCCCTCAAAATAAGGTTTCAGGATGTCGGGGTAGTCTCAATGTTGGGGTGATCACAAACCTCTTGATTGTTACTACTTTGATCCGCTCTGGTTTGGGGTTCCAGAGACGCTCAAGTGTTGGTGACATGTGCTCCCAATATGTGCTCGCAACACATGGAGGTGGGTGCATGGTACTGATCTTGTAGTGGACGTCCCCCCTGTCTCAAAGGTCATGACCTCATCGTGGTGAGACAGTGGCAACATGCTTCATACATGGTGTGCTTCAATACACTACAAAATTTTATAAGCATGGCTAACTATGACCATAACACCATTGGTTTAAAGTCTCCTGCTTGTACTGAAAGGGAAAAGCACCTTTAGAACTTAATGATAATATTTCCTAGGGTTGAAATAGTTTCAACATATTACATTAGTATCAATAGCTCTAAAAAAAATGCAAAGGGGGATAATACAGGAATGGTGATACAGTAGATTAAGTGGTACTTTTTTGTTGGTTTAACTTGAAATGAAATAAATTTTGCAATTTTAAGTCAAATGACTTTACAGAACTTTTCGACTTGATGGTCTTTAGGTAGGTCTTAATGTGTCAGGTATTTTGGGGGTAAAAAACTTGATTGCATAGAAGTATATCTTAAGGTACAAATTGCTGTATAGTGGTCATGTTCATAGAAAATTTCTGTAGGCTAATTCTGAAATCCTGGTTAAGGTAAGTTGTGAAATATCAAAGTTTTTATATAATTATCGAATGTGTAGTAGTTTTTAGGTACTTATAAAATATGGATTGTTTTAAAGAGTTTGGGAATGTCTTCTACCCCGTATATATTTATAAAATAGTTTATTATTTTTCCTGTTTTTGTAAGTTTGGACCTTTATGATAACTTAAATACGATCATTATTTTTTTTAATTGTTAAATAATCTATAAACTTCATACTAGCTGCCATAATATTTCTATGCAAATCCTCTAACAATTATATAAGTGAATAACTCGCTGATATTGACATATCTTTCTCCCTTTCAGGTAACAGATTTGGCCTTACAAGGTGGTGTGGTTGGCAGCCATTTTGAGATTCTTTTACACTTTTGCTGTAAGATGATGATAATATCCTGTAAAAATTTCAGCCATTAACTGTTATTTACCTACTGCAAATAAATGTTGAAAAGAGTATTGATTTTTTTTGGCCAAAAAAACATTTACTTTTTTTTCTCATTTCAGGAAAAGTTACTTTGTTATTCCTCCCCCCCCCCTCCCGCCCAACCTCCCTGGATCTGACCAAAGGGTGCTCAATTATTGTAGAATAAGTACTTAGAATAGTTTGTTTATTTTTATATTTAGATTTTAATTGAATATTTTTGTGGTCCTTTTTTTCTTATACTTTTTATTAATCTATTTGTAATAAACATTTATTTTGGACTTGGCCTTTATCTATTCTTTTTGAATATTAAACAGTCTTTGAATTTTTGTTTTATTTTAGAAGGTATTGAATTGGCTTCAAAATGAATTTTTAATGAATTTTTTTGGAGCGGGTCAAAATCGACCCATCGAAACCTATCCAAGGTGGTGAAATAACAATACTTATCCAGGGTTATTGAATTTTTATTTCTAATAATTATAAGGTTGTTTAATTGATTTGTATAATTAATTCTAATATGAAATACTTCTTGTTGTACTGTAAGGAAACCTTAATTTTAGGAAATACGTTATTCAAGTTTTAGTGATAAATTTCGTATCCATTTAAGCACTTTTTGAAAAGGGTGTTTATGGCACAACAATTTATTTTTGTTCTGATTTCAGAGAGAAACCTGGTTACCGAAAAGGCACTAGCAGCTCTTCGAATCAAAGGTATGTCAACAAAACTACTACAGTACAATAAGTTAATATCAATTTACTGCTTGCTGTGATTAACATAAGGATAGAAAGTCAATCACATTATATAATCACTAATTTGTGTCTGGTAGATTTAACCCTAAAACACTGTTGTGGGTGATTTTTACCTTAAACACATTTGTTTCATGCGCGTAGAGATGCATAGGTGGAGGCATCCCAGTCGGTTTTTCTATAGCTTCAGTTGGATAATATTGACCACAAAAACGTATCAAAATAAAAACATACAAACTGTTCTTTGTTGCCAAGTGAAATTGAAAATGAAGATGATAATGTTGAAAGAGATTTTGAATAGCTCTGAATCTGACAAATATTATGAGCAACCCTCTAAATGTGATGTGGAAAGTGAGGAGTTTGATGAAATGAAATTACAAAGTGGTGCGTGCAACAGACACACCAACACCTCACAAGACATGGGGTGTCCAGCGTGTAGGCCAACACCACCACTCTTCCACCAGTAAACCTCAAGATCCATGCCTGCCTTCTCCCTCTGCTATCGCGGCTGTAAAGGCTGTTGCTAGGTACCGTAAAAGGCTCAAGAGTGCGGCTGTTAAAGGTTTAACAAAACCAGTCACTCCTGCTGCGTGTGCTGTCTCTTCTGCTGCTTGTGATGTCTTTGCTGCTGCCCTTGCTGTCTCTGCTGTTGCCCATGACGTCTCTTCTGCTACCTATGACGTCCCTTCTGCTGCCCATGATGTCTCTTCTGCTACCTATGACGTCCCTTCTGCTGCCCGTGATGTCTCTACTGCTGCAAGTTTTTAATCTTTCACTTTTTTTTTGTTAAATTTAACATTATCTTTTTTTAATTTCTCAAATGTTATCGCTGGATTATCAGAACATAAGACTAGTAGTTTATGGACATTCTATGTTCTTAGACAGTTTGTGATGTAGGCAGGCAAACTTTCATTGATTCCTAATAGAACTTTATTCAGCACTCCTTAATATTGCCAAAGTTTTTTCAACTTTACAAGGTATCTTGATTTCAGTCTTTAATTAATGAAAAGAAAACCAATGACTGTACTGGCCAGAGTAGCCCTTCATGGAAGAAAAGTTAGATATATTGACAGAGTAGCCTAGTCCTCTGAGGAAGAAAATAGGCATAAGAACCCAAAGTAGACGGCGATATATGTAAAGAAAGTATTGATAGTGATAGTCAAAAAGTAGTCCTCTATATAGAAAGGAAGCAAGAGCCAAAGGAACGAATTAGATATACTGAGTTAGGTATCATTGCTAATTTATGAAGGTATGCTAATGGTCAATTGCAGGAGACTTTAGCCAAATCCTTTACTAACATTCTCTAAGAGTCTATATCACTTATTACTTTACTTCCCACTTTTTATCTCCAAGGTCCGGGTCAGTTAGGGATAAAGATAGGCGGAAAACTACGCCGATTCCTAGCTGGCCTCTGTGACCTAATTAACAAAAAATTACTAACAATGGAAAGTACTCTACGAGTCTAAGTCGCCTCTTACTTTATTTCCAGCTTTTTATCTCCAAGGTCCGGGTCAGTTAGGGATAAAGATAGGCGGAAAACTACGCCGATTCCTAGCTGGCCTCTGTGACCTAATTAACAAAAATTTACTAACAATGGAAAGTACTCTACGAGTCTAAGTCGCCTCTTACTTTATTTCCAGCTTTTTAAATCTCTTGTGTCCGGGTCAGTTAGGCTTAAAGGAAAGACTTGCAAAAGTATGCCGATTCCTAGCTGACCTCTGTGACGTAATGTGCTGATTCCTGGCTGAGCCTGTCTGGGCGCAGTGAGGTGTAAAGGCACATCATAGCGCTCATGCGCGATTCACGCTGATTCCTGGCTTACTTCTGTGACTCTGTCACGGGTTGGTTACAGTGTTAAAGGCGTGTTTTGGAAAATCCGGTTTCTGGCAAAAGTCGGAAACCGGCTAGTAAACGGTCCCGTTACCTTATGGCGAGGGACTTAGAACCCCCCTCAAAATAAGGTTTCAGGATGTCGGGGTAGTCTCAATGTTGGGGTGATCACAAACCTCTTGATTGTTACTACTTTGATCCGCTCTGGTTTGGGGTTCCAGAGACGCTCAAGTGTTGGTGACATGTGCTCCCAATATGTGCTCGCAACACATGGAGGTGGGTGCATGGTACTGATCTTGTAGTGGACGTCCCCCCTGTCTCAAAGGTCATGACCTCATCGTGGTGAGACAGTGGCAACATGCTTCATACATGGTGTGCTTCAATACACTACAAAATTTTATAAGCATGGCTAACTATGACCATAACACCATTGGTTTAAAGTCTCCTGCTTGTACTGAAAGGGAAAAGCACCTTTAGAACTTAATGATAATATTTCCTAGGGTTGAAATAGTTTCAACATATTACATTAGTATCAATAGCTCTAAAAAAAATGCAAAGGGGGATAATACAGGAATGGTGATACAGTAGATTAAGTGGTACTTTTTTGTTGGTTTAACTTGAAATGAAATAAATTTTGCAATTTTAAGTCAAATGACTTTACAGAACTTTTCGACTTGATGGTCTTTAGGTAGGTCTTAATGTGTCAGGTATTTTGGGGGTAAAAAACTTGATTGCATAGAAGTATATCTTAAGGTACAAATTGCTGTATAGTGGTCATGTTCATAGAAAATTTCTGTAGGCTAATTCTGAAATCCTGGTTAAGGTAAGTTGTGAAATATCAAAGTTTTTATATAATTATCGAATGTGTAGTAGTTTTTAGGTACTTATAAAATATGGATTGTTTTAAAGAGTTTGGGAATGTCTTCTACCCCGTATATATTTATAAAATAGTTTATTATTTTTCCTGTTTTTGTAAGTTTGGACCTTTATGATAACTTAAATACGATCATTATTTTTTTTTAATTGTTAAATAATCTATAAACTTCATACTAGCTGCCATAATATTTCTATGCAAATCCTCTAACAATTATATAAGTGAATAACTCGCTGATATTGACATATCTTTCTCCCTTTCAGGTAACAGATTTGGCCTTACAAGGTGGTGTGGTTGGCAGCCATTTTGAGATTCTTTTACACTTTTGCTGTAAGATGATGATAATATCCTGTAAAAATTTCAGCCATTAACTGTTATTTACCTACTGCAAATAAATGTTGAAAAGAGTATTGATTTTTTTTGGCCAAAAAAACATTTACTTTTTTTTCTCATTTCAGGAAAAGTTACTTTGTTATTCCTCCCCCCCCCCTCCCGCCCAACCTCCCTGGATCTGACCAAAGGGTGCTCAATTATTGTAGAATAAGTACTTAGAATAGTTTGTTTATTTTTATATTTAGATTTTAATTGAATATTTTTGTGGTCCTTTTTTTCTTATACTTTTTATTAATCTATTTGTAATAAACATTTATTTTGGACTTGGCCTTTATCTATTCTTTTTGAATATTAAACAGTCTTTGAATTTTTGTTTTATTTTAGAAGGTATTGAATTGGCTTCAAAATGAATTTTTAATGAATTTTTTTGGAGCGGGTCAAAATCGACCCATCGAAACCTATCCAAGGTGGTGAAATAACAATACTTATCCAGGGTTATTGAATTTTTATTTCTAATAATTATAAGGTTGTTTAATTGATTTGTATAATTAATTCTAATATGAAATACTTCTTGTTGTACTGTAAGGAAACCTTAATTTTAGGAAATACGTTATTCAAGTTTTAGTGATAAATTTCGTATCCATTTAAGCACTTTTTGAAAAGGGTGTTTATGGCACAACAATTTATTTTTGTTCTGATTTCAGAGAGAAACCTGGTTACCGAAAAGGCACTAGCAGCTCTTCGAATCAAAGGTATGTCAACAAAACTACTACAGTACAATAAGTTAATATCAATTTACTGCTTGCTGTGATTAACATAAGGATAGAAAGTCAATCACATTATATAATCACTAATTTGTGTCTGGTAGATTTAACCCTAAAACACTGTTGTGGGTGATTTTTACCTTAAACACATTTGTTTCATGCGCGTAGAGATGCATAGGTGGAGGCATCCCAGTCGGTTTTTCTATAGCTTCAGTTGGATAATATTGACCACAAAAACGTATCAAAATAAAAACATACAAACTGTTCTTTGTTGCCAAGTGAAATTGAAAATGAAGATGATAATGTTGAAAGAGATTTTGAATAGCTCTGAATCTGACAAATATTATGAGCAACCCTCTAAATGTGATGTGGAAAGTGAGGAGTTTGATGAAATGAAATTACAAAGTGGTGCGTGCAACAGACACACCAACACCTCACAAGACATGGGGTGTCCAGCGTGTAGGCCAACACCACCACTCTTCCACCAGTAAACCTCAAGATCCATGCCTGCCTTCTCCCTCTGCTATCGCGGCTGTAAAGGCTGTTGCTAGGTACCGTAAAAGGCTCAAGAGTGCGGCTGTTAAAGGTTTAACAAAACCAGTCACTCCTGCTGCGTGTGCTGTCTCTTCTGCTGCTTGTGATGTCTTTGCTGCTGCCCTTGCTGTTGCCCATGACGTCTCTTCTGCTACCTATGACGTCCCTTCTGCTGCCCATGATGTCTCTTCTGCTACCTATGACGTCCCTTCTGCTGCCCGTGATGTCTCTACTGCTGCAAGTTTTTAATCTTTCACTTTTTTTTGTTAAATTTAACATTATCTTTTTTTAATTTCTCAAATGTTATCGCTGGATTATCAGAACATAAGACTAGTAGTTTATGGACATTCTATGTTCTTAGACAGTTTGTGATGTAGGCAGGCAAACTTTCATTGATTCCTAATAGAACTTTATTCAGCACTCCTTAATATTGCCAAAGTTTTTTCAACTTTACAAGGTATCTTGATTTCAGTCTTTAATTAATGAAAAGAAAACCAATGACTGTACTGGCCAGAGTAGCCCTTCATGGAAGAAAAGTTAGATATATTGACAGAGTAGCCTAGTCCTCTGAGGAAGAAAATAGGCATAAGAACCCAAAGTAGACGGCGATATATGTAAAGAAAGTATTGATAGTGATAGTCAAAAAGTAGTCCTCTATATAGAAAGGAAGCAAGAGCCAAAGGAACGAATTAGATATACTGAGTTAGGTATCATTGCTAATTTATGAAGGTATGCTAATGGTCAATTGCAGGAGACTTTAGCCAAATCCTTTACTAACATTCTCTAAGAGTCTATATCACTTATTACTTTACTTCCCACTTTTTATCTCCAAGGTCCGGGTCAGTTAGGGATAAAGATAGGCGGAAAACTACGCCGATTCCTAGCTGGCCTCTGTGACCTAATTAACAAAAAATTACTAACAATGGAAAGTACTCTACGAGTCTAAGTCGCCTCTTACTTTATTTCCAGCTTTTTATCTCCAAGGTCCGGGTCAGTTAGGGATAAAGATAGGCGGAAAACTACGCCGATTCCTAGCTGGCCTCTGTGACCTAATTAACAAAAATTTACTAACAATGGAAAGTACTCTACGAGTCTAAGTCGCCTCTTACTTTATTTCCAGCTTTTTAAATCTCTTGTGTCCGGGTCAGTTAGGCTTAAAGGAAAGACTTGCAAAAGTATGCCGATTCCTAGCTGACCTCTGTGACGTAATGTGCTGATTCCTGGCTGAGCCTGTCTGGGCGCAGTGAGGTGTAAAGGCACATCATAGCGCTCATGCGCGATTCACGCTGATTCCTGGCTTACTTCTGTGACTCTGTCACGGGTTGGTTACAGTGTTAAAGGCGTGTTTTGGAAAATCCGGTTTCTGGCAAAAGTCGGAAACCGGCTAGTAAACGGTCCCGTTACCTTATGGCGAGGGACTTAGAACCCCCCTCAAAATAAGGTTTCAGGATGTCGGGGTAGTCTCAATGTTGGGGTGATCACAAACCTCTTGATTGTTACTACTTTGATCCGCTCTGGTTTGGGGTTCCAGAGACGCTCAAGTGTTGGTGACATGTGCTCCCAATATGTGCTCGCAACACATGGAGGTGGGTGCATGGTACTGATCTTGTAGTGGACGTCCCCCCTGTCTCAAAGGTCATGACCTCATCGTGGTGAGACAGTGGCAACATGCTTCATACATGGTGTGCTTCAATACACTACAAAATTTTATAAGCATGGCTAACTATGACCATAACACCATTGGTTTAAAGTCTCCTGCTTGTACTGAAAGGGAAAAGCACCTTTAGAACTTAATGATAATATTTCCTAGGGTTGAAATAGTTTCAACATATTACATTAGTATCAATAGCTCTAAAAAAAATGCAAAGGGGGATAATACAGGAATGGTGATACAGTAGATTAAGTGGTACTTTTTTGTTGGTTTAACTTGAAATGAAATAAATTTTGCAATTTTAAGTCAAATGACTTTACAGAACTTTTCGACTTGATGGTCTTTAGGTAGGTCTTAATGTGTCAGGTATTTTGGGGGTAAAAAACTTGATTGCATAGAAGTATATCTTAAGGTACAAATTGCTGTATAGTGGTCATGTTCATAGAAAATTTCTGTAGGCTAATTCTGAAATCCTGGTTAAGGTAAGTTGTGAAATATCAAAGTTTTTATATAATTATCGAATGTGTAGTAGTTTTTAGGTACTTATAAAATATGGATTGTTTTAAAGAGTTTGGGAATGTCTTCTACCCCGTATATATTTATAAAATAGTTTATTATTTTTCCTGTTTTTGTAAGTTTGGACCTTTATGATAACTTAAATACGATCATTATTTTTTTTAATTGTTAAATAATCTATAAACTTCATACTAGCTGCCATAATATTTCTATGCAAATCCTCTAACAATTATATAAGTGAATAACTCGCTGATATTGACATATCTTTCTCCCTTTCAGGTAACAGATTTGGCCTTACAAGGTGGTGTGGTTGGCAGCCATTTTGAGATTCTTTTACACTTTTGCTGTAAGATGATGATAATATCCTGTAAAAATTTCAGCCATTAACTGTTATTTACCTACTGCAAATAAATGTTGAAAAGAGTATTGATTTTTTTTGGCCAAAAAAACATTTACTTTTTTTTCTCATTTCAGGAAAAGTTACTTTGTTATTCCTCCCCCCCCCCCTCCCGCCCAACCTCCCTGGATCTGACCAAAGGGTGCTCAATTATTGTAGAATAAGTACTTAGAATAGTTTGTTTATTTTTATATTTAGATTTTAATTGAATATTTTTGTGGTCCTTTTTTTCTTATACTTTTTATTAATCTATTTGTAATAAACATTTATTTTGGACTTGGCCTTTATCTATTCTTTTTGAATATTAAACAGTCTTTGAATTTTTGTTTTATTTTAGAAGGTATTGAATTGGCTTCAAAATGAATTTTTAATGAATTTTTTTGGAGCGGGTCAAAATCGACCCATCGAAACCTATCCAAGGTGGTGAAATAACAATACTTATCCAGGGTTATTGAATTTTTATTTCTAATAATTATAAGGTTGTTTAATTGATTTGTATAATTAATTCTAATATGAAATACTTCTTGTTGTACTGTAAGGAAACCTTAATTTTAGGAAATACGTTATTCAAGTTTTAGTGATAAATTTCGTATCCATTTAAGCACTTTTTGAAAAGGGTGTTTATGGCACAACAATTTATTTTTGTTCTGATTTCAGAGAGAAACCTGGTTACCGAAAAGGCACTAGCAGCTCTTCGAATCAAAGGTATGTCAACAAAACTACTACAGTACAATAAGTTAATATCAATTTACTGCTTGCTGTGATTAACATAAGGATAGAAAGTCAATCACATTATATAATCACTAATTTGTGTCTGGTAGATTTAACCCTAAAACACTGTTGTGGGTGATTTTTACCTTAAACACATTTGTTTCATGCGCGTAGAGATGCATAGGTGGAGGCATCCCAGTCGGTTTTTCTATAGCTTCAGTTGGATAATATTGACCACAAAAACGTATCAAAATAAAAACATACAAACTGTTCTTTGTTGCCAAGTGAAATTGAAAATGAAGATGATAATGTTGAAAGAGATTTTGAATAGCTCTGAATCTGACAAATATTATGAGCAACCCTCTAAATGTGATGTGGAAAGTGAGGAGTTTGATGAAATGAAATTACAAAGTGGTGCGTGCAACAGACACACCAACACCTCACAAGACATGGGGTGTCCAGCGTGTAGGCCAACACCACCACTCTTCCACCAGTAAACCTCAAGATCCATGCCTGCCTTCTCCCTCTGCTATCGCGGCTGTAAAGGCTGTTGCTAGGTACCGTAAAAGGCTCAAGAGTGCGGCTGTTAAAGGTTTAACAAAACCAGTCACTCCTGCTGCGTGTGCTGTCTCTTCTGCTGCTTGTGATGTCTTTGCTGCTGCCCTTGCTGTTGCCCATGACGTCTCTTCTGCTACCTATGACGTCCCTTCTGCTGCCCATGATGTCTCTTCTGCTACCTATGACGTCCCTTCTGCTGCCCGTGATGTCTCTACTGCTGCAAGTTTTTAATCTTTCACTTTTTTTTTGTTAAATTTAACATTATCTTTTTTTAATTTCTCAAATGTTATCGCTGGATTATCAGAACATAAGACTAGTAGTTTATGGACATTCTATGTTCTTAGACAGTTTGTGATGTAGGCAGGCAAACTTTCATTGATTCCTAATAGAACTTTATTCAGCACTCCTTAATATTGCCAAAGTTTTTTCAACTTTACAAGGTATCTTGATTTCAGTCTTTAATTAATGAAAAGAAAACCAATGACTGTACTGGCCAGAGTAGCCCTTCATGGAAGAAAAGTTAGATATATTGACAGAGTAGCCTAGTCCTCTGAGGAAGAAAATAGGCATAAGAACCCAAAGTAGACGGCGATATATGTAAAGAAAGTATTGATAGTGATAGTCAAAAAGTAGTCCTCTATATAGAAAGGAAGCAAGAGCCAAAGGAACGAATTAGATATACTGAGTTAGGTATCATTGCTAATTTATGAAGGTATGCTAATGGTCAATTGCAGGAGACTTTAGCCAAATCCTTTACTAACATTCTCTAAGAGTCTATATCACTTATTACTTTACTTCCCACTTTTTATCTCCAAGGTCCGGGTCAGTTAGGGATAAAGATAGGCGGAAAACTACGCCGATTCCTAGCTGGCCTCTGTGACCTAATTAACAAAAAATTACTAACAATGGAAAGTACTCTACGAGTCTAAGTCGCCTCTTACTTTATTTCCAGCTTTTTATCTCCAAGGTCCGGGTCAGTTAGGGATAAAGATAGGCGGAAAACTACGCCGATTCCTAGCTGGCCTCTGTGACCTAATTAACAAAAATTTACTAACAATGGAAAGTACTCTACGAGTCTAAGTCGCCTCTTACTTTATTTCCAGCTTTTTAAATCTCTTGTGTCCGGGTCAGTTAGGCTTAAAGGAAAGACTTGCAAAAGTATGCCGATTCCTAGCTGACCTCTGTGACGTAATGTGCTGATTCCTGGCTGAGCCTGTCTGGGCGCAGTGAGGTGTAAAGGCACATCATAGCGCTCATGCGCGATTCACGCTGATTCCTGGCTTACTTCTGTGACTCTGTCACGGGTTGGTTACAGTGTTAAAGGCGTGTTTTGGAAAATCCGGTTTCTGGCAAAAGTCGGAAACCGGCTAGTAAACGGTCCCGTTACCTTATGGCGAGGGACTTAGAACCCCCCTCAAAATAAGGTTTCAGGATGTCGGGGTAGTCTCAATGTTGGGGTGATCACAAACCTCTTGATTGTTACTACTTTGATCCGCTCTGGTTTGGGGTTCCAGAGACGCTCAAGTGTTGGTGACATGTGCTCCCAATATGTGCTCGCAACACATGGAGGTGGGTGCATGGTACTGATCTTGTAGTGGACGTCCCCCCTGTCTCAAAGGTCATGACCTCATCGTGGTGAGACAGTGGCAACATGCTTCATACATGGTGTGCTTCAATACACTACAAAATTTTATAAGCATGGCTAACTATGACCATAACACCATTGGTTTAAAGTCTCCTGCTTGTACTGAAAGGGAAAAGCACCTTTAGAACTTAATGATAATATTTCCTAGGGTTGAAATAGTTTCAACATATTACATTAGTATCAATAGCTCTAAAAAAAATGCAAAGGGGGATAATACAGGAATGGTGATACAGTAGATTAAGTGGTACTTTTTTGTTGGTTTAACTTGAAATGAAATAAATTTTGCAATTTTAAGTCAAATGACTTTACAGAACTTTTCGACTTGATGGTCTTTAGGTAGGTCTTAATGTGTCAGGTATTTTGGGGGTAAAAAACTTGATTGCATAGAAGTATATCTTAAGGTACAAATTGATGTATAGTGGTCATGTTCATAGAAAATTTCTGTAGGCTAATTCTGAAATCCTGGTTAAGGTAAGTTGTGAAATATCAAAGTTTTTATATAATTATCGAATGTGTAGTAGTTTTTAGGTACTTATAAAATATGGATTGTTTTAAAGAGTTTAGGAATGTCTTCTACCCCGTATATATTTATAAAATAGTTTATTATTTTTCCTGTTTTTGTAAGTTTGGACCTTTATGATAACTTAAATACGATCATTATTTTTTTTTAATTGTTAAATAATCTATAAACTTCATACTAGCTGCCATAATATTTCTATGCAAATCCTCTAACAATTATATAAGTGAATAACTCGCTGATATTGACATATCTTTCTCCCTTTCAGGTAACAGATTTGGCCTTACAAGGTGGTGTGGTTGGCAGCCATTTTGAGATTCTTTTACACTTTTGCTGTAAGATGATGATAATATCCTGTAAAAATTTCAGCCATTAACTGTTATTTACCTACTGCAAATAAATGTTGAAAAGAGTATTGATTTTTTTTGGCCAAAAAAACATTTACTTTTTTTTCTCATTTCAGGAAAAGTTACTTTGTTATTCCTCCCCCCCCCCCTCCCGCCCAACCTCCCTGGATCTGACCAAAGGGTGCTCAATTATTGTAGAATAAGTACTTAGAATAGTTTGTTTATTTTTATATTTAGATTTTAATTGAATATTTTTGTGGTCCTTTTTTTCTTATACTTTTTATTAATCTATTTGTAATAAACATTTATTTTGGACTTGGCCTTTATCTATTCTTTTTGAATATTAAACAGTCTTTGAATTTTTGTTTTATTTTAGAAGGTATTGAATTGGCTTCAAAATGAATTTTTAATGAATTTTTTTGGAGCGGGTCAAAATCGACCCATCGAAACCTATCCAAGGTGGTGAAATAACAATACTTATCCAGGGTTATTGAATTTTTATTTCTAATAATTATAAGGTTGTTTAATTGATTTGTATAATTAATTCTAATATGAAATACTTCTTGTTGTACTGTAAGGAAACCTTAATTTTAGGAAATACGTTATTCAAGTTTTAGTGATAAATTTCGTATCCATTTAAGCACTTTTTGAAAAGGGTGTTTATGGCACAACAATTTATTTTTGTTCTGATTTCAGAGAGAAACCTGGTTACCGAAAAGGCACTAGCAGCTCTTCGAATCAAAGGTATGTCAACAAAACTACTACAGTACAATAAGTTAATATCAATTTACTGCTTGCTGTGATTAACATAAGGATAGAAAGTCAATCACATTATATAATCACTAATTTGTGTCTGGTAGATTTAACCCTAAAACACTGTTGTGGGTGATTTTTACCTTAAACACATTTGTTTCATGCGCGTAGAGATGCATAGGTGGAGGCATCCCAGTCGGTTTTTCTATAGCTTCAGTTGGATAATATTGACCACAAAAACGTATCAAAATAAAAACATACAAACTGTTCTTTGTTGCCAAGTGAAATTGAAAATGAAGATGATAATGTTGAAAGAGATTTTGAATAGCTCTGAATCTGACAAATATTATGAGCAACCCTCTAAATGTGATGTGGAAAGTGAGGAGTTTGATGAAATGAAATTACAAAGTGGTGCGTGCAACAGACACACCAACACCTCACAAGACATGGGGTGTCCAGCGTGTAGGCCAACACCACCACTCTTCCACCAGTAAACCTCAAGATCCATGCCTGCCTTCTCCCTCTGCTATCACGGCTGTAAAGGCTGTTGCTAGGTACCGTAAAAGGCTCAAGAGTGCGGCTGTTAAAGGTTTAACAAAACCAGTCACTCCTGCTGCGTGTGCTGTCTCTTCTGCTGCTTGTGATGTCTTTGCTGCTGCCCTTGCTGTCTCTGCTGTTGCCCATGACGTCTCTTCTGCTACCTATGACGTCCCTTCTGCTGCCCATGATGTCTCTTCTGCTACCTATGACGTCCCTTCTGCCGCCCGTGATGTCTCTACTGCTGCAAGTTTTTAATCTTTCACTTTTTTTTTGTTAAATTTAACATTATCTTTTTTTAATTTCTCAAATGTTATCGCTGGATTATCAGAACATAAGACTAGTAGTTTATGGACATTCTATGTTCTTAGACAGTTTGTGATGTAGGCAGGCAAACTTTCATTGATTCCTAATAGAACTTTATTCAGCACTCCTTAATATTGCCAAAGTTTTTTCAACTTTACAAGGTATCTTGATTTCAGACTTTAATTAATGAAAAGAAAACTAATGACTGTACTGGCCAGAGTAGCCCTTCATGGAAGAAAAGTTAGATATATTGACAGAGTAGCCTAGTCCTCTGAGGAAGAAAATAGGCATAAGAACCCAAAGTAGACGGCGATATATGTAAAGAAAGTATTGATAGTGATAGTCAAAAAGTAGTCCTCTATATAGAAAGGAAGCAAGAGCCAAAGGAACGAATTAGATATACTGAGTTAGGTATCATTGCTAATTTATGAAGGTATGCTAATGGTCAATTGCAGGAGACTTTAGCCAAATCCTTTACTAACATTCTCTAAGAGTCTATATCACTTATTACTTTACTTCCCACTTTTTATCTCCAAGGTCCGGGTCAGTTAGGGATAAAGATAGGCGGAAAACTACGCCGATTCCTAGCTGGCCTCTGTGACCTAATTAACAAAAAATTACTAACAATGGAAAGTACTCTACGAGTCTAAGTCGCCTCTTACTTTATTTCCAGCTTTTTATCTCCAAGGTCCGGGTCAGTTAGGGATAAAGATAGGCGGAAAACTACGCCGATTCCTAGCTGGCCTCTGTGACCTAATTAACAAAAAATTACTAACAATGGAAAGTACTCTACGAGTCTAAGTCGCCTCTTACTTTATTTCCAGCTTTTTATCTCCAAGGTCCGGGTCAGTTAGGGATAAAGATAGGCGGAAAACTACGCCGATTCCTAGCTGGCCTCTGTGACCTAATTAACAAAAATTTACTAACAATGGAAAGTACTCTACGAGTCTAAGTCGCCTCTTACTTTATTTCCAGCTTTTTAAATCTCTTGTGTCCGGGTCAGTTAGGCTTAAAGGAAAGACTTGCAAAAGTATGCCGATTCCTAGCTGACCTCTGTGACGTAAAGTGCTGATTCCTGGCTGAGCCTGTCTGGGCGCAGTGAGGTGTAAAGGCACATCATAGCGCTCATGCGCGATTCACGCTGATTCCTGGCTTACTTCTGTGACTCTGTCACGGGTTGGTTACAGTGTTAAAGGCGTGTTTTGGAAAATCCGGTTTCTGGCAAAAGTCGGAAACCGGCTAGTAAACGGTCCCGTTACCTTATGGCGAGGGACTTAGAACCCCCCTCAAAATAAGGTTTCAGGATGTTGGGGTGATCACAAACCTCTTGATTGTTACTACTTTGATCCGCTCTGGTTTGGGGTTCCAGAGACGCTCAAGTGTTGGTGACATGTGCTCCCAAAATGTGCTCGCAATACATGGAGGTGGGTGCATGGTACCGATCTTGTACAGTGGACGTCCACCCTGTCTCAAAGGTCATGACCTCATCGTGGTGAGACAGTGGCAACATGCTTCATACATGGTGTGCTTCAATACACTACAAAATTTTATAAGCATGGCTAACTATGACCATAACACCATTGGTTTAAAGTCTCCTGCTTGTACTGAAAGGGAAAAGCACCTTTAGAACTTAATGATAATATTTCCTAGGGTTGAAATAGTTTCAACATATTACATTAGTATCAATAGCTCTAAAAAAATGCAAAGGGGGATAATACAGGAATGGTGATACAGTAGATTAAGTGGTACTTTTTGTTGGTTTAACTTGAAATGAAATAAATTTTGCAATTTTAAGTCAAATGACTTTACAGAACTTTGGACTTAATGGTCTTTAGGTAGGTCTTAATGTGTCAGGTATTTTGGGGGTAAAAAACTTGATTGCATAGAAGTATATCTTAAGGTACAAATTGATGTATAGTGGTCATGTTCATAGAAAATTTCTGTAGGCTAATTCTGAAATTCTGGTTAAGGTAAGTTGTGAAATATCAAAGTTTTTATATAATTATCGAATGGGTAGTAGTTTTTAGGTACTTATAAAAAAGGGATTGTTTTAAAGAGTTTGGGAATGTCTTCTACCCCGTATATATTTATAAAATAGTTTATTATTTTTCCTGTTTTTGTAAGTTTGGACCTTTATGATAACTTAAATACGATCATTATTTTTATTTTTTAATTGTTAAATAATCTATAAACTTCATACTAGCTGCCATAATATTTCTATGCAAATCCTCTAACAATTATATAAGTGAATAACTCGCTGATATTGACATATCTTTCTCCCTTTCAGGTAACAGATTTGGCCTTACAAGGTGGTGTGGTTGGCAGCCATTTTGAGATTCTTTTACACTTTTGCTGTAAGATGATGATAATATCCTGTAAAAATTTCAGCCATTAACTGTTATTTACCTACTGCAAATAAATGTTGAAAAGAGTATTGATTTTTTTTTTGGCCAAAAAAACATTTACTTCATTTTTCTCATTTTAGGAAAAGTTACTTTGTTGTTCCTCCCCCCCCCCCCAACCGTCTTGGATCTGACCAAAGGGTGCTCAATTATTGTAGAATAAGTACTTAGAATAGTTTGTTTATTTTTATATTTAGATTTTAGTTGAATATTTTTGTGGTCATTTTTTTTATACTTTTTTTTTTTAATCTATTTGTAATAAATATTTATTTTGGACTTGGCCTTTATCTATTCTTTTTGAATATTAAACAGTCTTTGAATTTTTGTTTTATTTTAGAAGGTATTGAATTGGCTTCAAAATGAATTTTTAATGAATTCTTTTGGAGCGGGTCAAAATCGACCCATCGAAACCTATCCAAGGTGGTGAAATAACAATACTTATCCAGGGTTATTGAATTGTTATTTCTAATAATTATAAGGTTGTTTAATTGATTTGTATAATTAATTCTAATATGAAATACTTCTTGTTGTACTGTAAGGAAACCTTAATTTTAGGAAATACGTTATTCAAGTTTTAGTGATAAATTTCGTATCCATTTAAGCACTTTTTGAAAAGGGTGTTTATGGCACAACAATTTATTTTTGTTCTGATTTCAGAGAGAAACCTGATTACTGAAAAGACATAGCAGCTCTTCGAATAAAAGGTATGTCAAAAAAATACTACAGTATATGATGTTAATATTAATTTACTACTTGCCATGACTAGCGTAAAGGTAGAAAGTCAAGCCTATTGCATAGTTACTTGTTGGGGTCGGGTAGATTTAACCCTAGAAAAAAAAGGTTGAAATCTTTCAGGAATCTGCCACCATTAACGCCACTAATCCTTTGATAAGATTTTTCATTATTGGTGTTACAAATTCTAATTTTTTAACTTTTTATCAAAATTATATTATAAAGTACCCTTGACAGAAAATGCCAAGAATGCTTCTGCCTGGATCATGTCTGTAGTTAATTTCAATACTATTCTTCCCTTTGAAATGACAAATGCGGTTGAAACCTTAACACCTTTAATGTTTTGTTTCAGATGAGAAATGTTGCCATTGATGACATTGGTCCACGATAGTACTTGGAAAGAACATTAGAAGAACGTGAGACATATTTCTTGGCCTTAGGAAAGACCTGGCAGAAAACTACCATTGGGAAAAGTTTTGTAACTTGGGTCATGGATGTCGGGAGCGGAATGATTGCACCCAAGTGTGATAGTTGCATGCATCACATTATTGCCTACTCCTATAAACAAGGCAGTACAGAATTTATTGGTATGGCTGGATCTTATTACGAGGTTCTTTCTGAACTTTTCAGAAGTTGCTGTACCTCTGATTAATATCACCAGCCCTAAGATTGACGCCAGTGGACAGATTATCAACATGCCTCTGAAGCTATCAAAGTTTTGTATTGAAGTCTTCATTTTGAAGGAATCTGAATCCGACAAGCTGTTTAATAAAGTAGAAGCTAGTGATATGGCTGTAGGAGCAGTTTTGATGCAGTCCAGTGATGATAATGTACTACACCAGATTTCTTATACAAGTAAACTGAAGCTGCCTCAGTTCCTTGAGTACAGTGGAAAAGGAAGCTTGGGCTCTCCTTCATGCTCTTGAAAAAATATTGATTCTTGTATAAATCATCTAATTATCTCTTGTATATAAAATTAATAGATAATCCATCTCTTGTATAGTTTTTTTTCTGACTGTAATCCATTTTCTTTTGTAAGTAAAATAAAAAAAACTTCAAAATTAACTCTATGGGCCTTGGTCCTGCAGCAGTATAACATTAGGGTATTGCATATCAAAGGCAAGATTAAACCTCATTGCCGACATCCTTCCCAGATGTTGATTTTTGCTTCTGTATACAAAAATTCTAATCTATTAGTTTGTCACTTGGATCTACAATGTTGTCTCTCCTTAAGGGGAGGGACATGTTAAGAAGTATCTTGATATTTGTCTCTTTTTGTGTTCAATATGTACTTGAAATTTATGTAATTGTATTGAACTGTTATTGTTTGCATTTTGTTATTCTTGCTGCTATACTTTAATAGTTTTAAGTTGGAATTTGTTTTCAAGAGTAGATTCACTGAGTCTGTGTAACTGTAAACGTTTAATTCAATTATCTCCCGCAGGAATTGGTTTTTATGTCATTACTTTATTCTATAAGGAGTTGTGCATTAAGTTTTTTTATGTGGTGATTTGAGTATTAAAAGATGAACCTAGATTTATATTAAGTATTTCTATATATAAAAGTCTTATTTAAATATAAGTTAGGTTAAGTTTTCCTTTAGTTTTTGTCTCCTTTATCATGTATTAAATCTTATCATCGCACAGTCTCTTTTTAGACAGATTCAGCATTGTTACCAATAACGTAACAACATATACATATACATATAAATTATTTCTGTGTGTGTATATTTCTATGCAAACTCTTAATTCTTACTCGTAAAAGCGCATAACTCTTGAGGTTTCCAGCAAGGTAGGGGAGGAAGATCAGTGGCCTTTAGTGAACTCTCAAATGGTAGAAATATCCCTTGGTCCAGTGCAACCATTTCAAGTGGGAGAAGGGTGCGAAGTATCTCACGATAATAAGTAAATAAGATCTAAGTTTAAAAATCCAGAGTAAAGCTTAACATCATGGAAACTGTGTCCAAAATTGAACTAGGATGACAGATTAGAGCAGCCTTCGTCAGTTCTTGTAATATATGGCCTGGATATGTGTATTCACTGAAAGAAGACTTGACTGGATTCGAAAAAAAAGACTTAGATGGAGGAACGTGGTTTCTACATTCTCGGAGAGAGCATGGCACTCCATATCAGGAAATATGATTTTTGTTCTTATTTTTCTCACGGACTGATAATAGGGAACACACTGCTTGAACACAGATATACAAAAGCATAATTGGACATCTTCCTGCGGAAAATATCGCAACCAACTTGACCATTTATTAATAATGTAAAAAGTCACTACTAGACACTTGAGTCACTAAGTTGAAGACCAGGAAAAGTAATGCAAACCTGCCTCATAATTCCCAGATATGACATTACCTAATGATGAAGTAGAAATATATTTGAATATTTATTTTAAAAATGTTGAAATCTTTCAGGAATCTGCCAACATCACAATCAGACAGCGAAAACTATAAACCCTAGATTTTAAGATACTATCTACTTAAAGTTTATGGTGATAGTTTGACTATTCTTAAGTAAATCTTGGTAATTTTATATCGTAAAATTATACAAGTTATGGAAGGTAATATTCCTAAAGGCGTTAACTCATGAATTTGCTAAGACAACTTCATAAAAAAAATCGTTATTGTTAAACATAATATAGTTAGCCTTAAATTACATTTTCTCTAAATGGAAAGTCGTACCGTTTTCCTTTACCTCAGCCCGCTGATCTAGGAGTAACTTGCTTTTAAATTTCACTCGTATACTGTATATCAGTTAAATATTAAATTATATTCATACGAATATCTTATGAACTCATATTATAATTAAATTAATCTATTGGAAGGATGCTTAGATATATCATAAGCAATATACTATAATTTTAGCTGATGAAAAGGCTATAGAACGCAGACTGATTGATTGAAGTAGTTCTTTAATCAGGGGGAGGTCAATTTTGGGGGAATTTCTCCCCAAATCTGGGAATTTTTAGAGGCGTTTTTAGGGGTGATATAAAGTATGTATGTATGTATGTATTCACACACTGACAACAACAACAAATAATAATAATAATAATAATAATAATAATAATAATAATAATAATAATAATAATAATAATAATAATAATAATAATAATAATAATAATAATATTAATTTCCTGAGAGAGAGAGAGAGAGAGAGAGAGAGAGAGAGAGAGAGAGAGAGAGAGAGAGAGAGAGAGAGAGAGAGAGAGAGAGAGAGAGAGAGAGAGAGAGAGATTTCAATGCCATGAGGATGAGCAAGAAGTATATTTGAAAAAATATAATCCAAGTACCCAAGTATTCGTACATAAATATACTGTAGATGGAGTTTGTCCTCGAGTCTGTTGAAGACTTGAGGCAGTGTTTCCAGGTTTTCCAAATGAGAAAAGGACAACGTCTGATCAACTGCAGCTTTAAAAGGCCAGCCTGGTAGTAGAGAAAAGCCGAAAACAGCATTTAAGGCTAACCAATTTTGAAAAGGCCAAATTTAGGTATCTAACATGAAAAGGCCAAATTTGGAGTTTCTGGGCTCGAAAAGGACCAGATTAGACTTTTTTGCTAAAAAAATACTAAATGTTGAGTTTTTTACTTGAAAGAGGTCAAATTTTGCGTTGTTTTGTCTTAAAAAGGCCAAATATAGAGTTTTTTTTTATGTGAAAAGGGCCAACCTGGCAAACGCCAAACCCTGGTTACCCTGGCAGTCCTGACTTGAGGTTCATTGAGTACGGTGACAAGTTTCAAGGGATCAGAAAGTCGAGTGCTACAGCTGACTTGTTACGTCATTACTGGGTTTACCTTCTCAAGAAACATTCTTCAATAATTAAGTGAGATTGTTTGACTTTTGTACTTAGGTGTATTTTGCTTTCAAGTTTCCACAGAAGTGTTTAAATGTCGTGAAAATTATCAAATTTTCTTAGACCTGTTTACGGACTCTTATCTTAATTTCTTATCTCTCGCCGGTGAAGTTTCCGGTATACAGTTGCTTTTAATAGTAAATTATGTCAGTGAATATAAGGGGTGGTTATTGGGTATATATTTAATTATTTAAGTTATTACGTCAATGATACACACGTATGGTGTTGCACAAATAGGCTCTGTGTAGCCTATACGGGGTGTGTGTAGGATAGCGGCCACCTACATGTATTATTATGTCTAACTTAGAATTCGGCTGTGTAAGGGGGTCGCAGGGGAACGTTACCCCCCCCCCCCTGTTAGGTATGTAGGTAAGGACACGGCTTGTAGGTTAGGTTAGTGAGGAAAGTTTAGGTCCATTTTTATTTAATGCCCGAGGAACTGGCCGCTGATATACAAAGGCTCCCTTAATGGGTTGCCAGAAGGTCCAATGGAATCTCAGTGTAATAGCCTACCATTGTTAATGGTATTCCACTGTCTTGGGGTAGAGTTCTCTTGCTTGAGGGTACACTCGGGCACACTTCTCTACTTTAATTCTCTTCCACTTGTTTTTGTTAAAGTTTTTATATTTTATACAGGAGATATTTATTTTAATGTTACTCTTCTTAAATTTTTTAATTTTTCCTTAAGTTTCCTCTCCTCTTTGGGCTATTTCCCTGTTGGAGCTTATAGCACGCTGATTTTCCAACTGGGGTTATAGCCTAGCAAGTAATGATAATGATTATAGGCGATAATAATGCAAGAGAAGCAACTAGTTAATTAGGAGTTTACTGTTAATTTTGCATCTAAATCACAGAAAAAGCGTGGAAAAATTATAAATAAAAGATAAGTATTTAAATGTGCCAGATAATTAATCGCACAAACTTAAAAAAAACCTAACCTAATGTAAAGTTAAGGGTGTATCGTCCTACAGGCTGTGGCAATCCTTCTTAACGTTTGTCTACCGGTAAACCTAAGGAGAGGAACTGCAAAAATCCATTCTGATACCGGCAGTAGTAAACATTGAAACCTCACATTCCTTCCTTAGTCACTTAGCCTATAGTGTGGTGTATTTGACAGGTATCAGGATAAAGTAATGCTGATTAAACGGTAAAGTTTTACTAGTCCCCCATTATCGGCGGATATCAATATATATACAGTATATTACATTAAGTGTTTATTTGCGATAAAAACTAGTGTCATTTTCGAAGGAAACAGGCATTTTTCTAGAGGGTAAAGTTGGCTTTTACTAGGAAAGGTTTCCCCGACCGTAAGGACAGAAATACCGATTAAACTAGTTGACGCCGAGTGTTGAAGGACGAAAATTACTTTCTGGTAAATTTTTGGTGTGTTTTGAATTAATCCATTAACAGCTTAGGGCCCAAATAAACATTTTAGTTTTAAATTACACTTAATATAATGCCAAATGTTTTGTACTTTTGTAGTGCAACAAGTACCTCCTGCTGGAACAGAGAAGCACGTAGATAATGTTGTATAGGGAGCAAAGTGAGCCACGGCAAGAATGTGTTAAATAGTGTTAATGTGGTTGACCAACATACCCTTAACTACTCTTAATTAAGTAAAAGGGGTGTTTGTAGTATGGTATGATGGCTACGAATGACTCCAAAGAAAATGGAATGAAAAAAATCCTGTTTTCTATACATCAGCAAGGGCTGACGTTCTACAAAGGTTCCGGTGTTTTGAATATTCATGATGACATATTATTTTGTATAAGATTTAATAAACACTATCATGCATATGATACATTTGCTGGGCATGTATATGGGTTAAAAATATTGAGAATATATGGATCTTTTTGAATAGGCAAGTGATAATTATTGATTTTAGACATGCTCACCTAAGAAAAATGACCCCCTAATTTGACCCAAGACATCATGTCCTACATGACTAGGAGAAGAATGTATTGTTGGCCCTATGGGCTGTGAAGTATGCAAAGAGCTAATAAGGTTTTATTTTTTTGTTATGCTCAACCTTTGGACTCCCATTACTTTTGCTCACTCTAAACTTAATACTTTACTCCAGACTTGAAGGTCAAAAATATTGTTCTTCAGCAGCAGGTCATTCAGGCATTCCATGGAAAGAAGGTTTGGGGTAGGACTACAATGTAGCAGCTTATAAAAGAAAGTAATGAATACATACTGTATTAAGTTTTTATGATTGTGATTGTATATCTGGATTCACAGAGGAAAATTCCTCATACTTTTTTCAGAACTTATCTTTTGTAAGGAGTTTTCCTTGAAAAATTGCATTATCACTGGTTCTTTGAAGGTCCATAGGGAGATGGGTTTCTGTGTATTGGGCATTCTATCTCCACTGCGTTATTATTGAATTTGCTTAACCAGAACGCAAGAAAGCGATTATGAAACTGAACACCATGAAGAGGAAATTTAGTGAAATTGGAAAGTATTCATTTGTATCTAAATGATTTTCAAATTTATATTGGCAAAAAGGTTGGCAAACTATTTTGTAATAAATGTCATAATAAGCAAAGTACATACTTGTACTATACTGGGTATTAGGGTATTATTCTCATGCTTCCCTTATACTTGCCCAAGAGATTTACAAACGATCTTGAGTAACTTATGTGGAACTTGAGAGAATTGTAAAGCCCACTTACTTGAACCAATAACTTTTACCATAAAGTTGCCCTTCATACTATACCACACAAGGAAACAATGTAGCATTGGGTATCACTCGTCCATTGGCACCATTTGATTTATTGTTGGCGAAATATTAATTGTTCCATAACCAAAATACAAGCCACGCTATTTACATAGGGTTTACTTTCGGCGTAGCTGAAATGACGAGCCATTAGATTTTAACGAGGGTTAAACTACCCCAGAGCTAGTTAGCACGGGGGTAGTGGAGGGGTAGCTAGCTACCCCTCCCCCCACACACTGGTGAGCTGCCTCACTTCACTTTTGGCTCGGACGGTGTACAGACGTGTCTGTCTCGTCCTCGCATATTTGACATCCTTAATCTGTTTTTCTTTTTCTTTCAGTTGTGTGTTTGAAGTTGGCCTCTACCTTTTCTTCCCATTATGCAGAAGTGCCCTGGACTTCCCGACCGCCCCTGTGGAACATTCATGTCGGCCGTCGATACAGACCCTCACACCCTTTGCCCGCAGTGTCGAGGTCAACGGTGTGAAAGTGATAATGTTTGTATGGAATGTAGGGAGTGGCCTACCTCCCAGTGGGAGCGGTTTGCCCAGCGGCGTAAGAAGAGTTCTAAGCGAGACCGTTCTCCCTCAGGGTCTGCCCTGGGGAAGGAAGGCTCCAAGGACTCTTCTTCCATTGCCCAAACCTCCTCCGAAGCTCCCACTCGTTCGGTCTCGCGAAAGGCCGCCGATTGGTAGCGTAGGTCCTTTTTTTGTTTCCCAATCTCGGGGTTCGGGAGAGGGTGTTGCCTCCCATAGCGAGGAAGCTCCTCTTCCACCTCCGGGGGAGGACATTATTGATTTTGTTGATTATGACCAGACTGTATCTAAGAATGATCTTTTCCAGCTTTGGGCTTCCTTGGGGCTTAAGGGCTTGCCCTCCAAGGAAGCCCTGTTTGATCTGATCCTGTTGGGGGCAGCTGTCCAAAAGTCGCCGGTAATACCAGAGGTAGACTCTCTGGCTATTGTCGACGTTGTTGTGGCAGAGGCGTCCGACGGGTCGGATCAAACCCCATCTGCTACTGTTGCGGATGTTGCTGAAGGCTCAGGTTCCCCCTCCGAACATCCTTCGAGGGGGAAGTTGGGTCCAACGGTCTCTCCTGCAGGTGTTCCTCCCCCTTGGGGGAGTGCACTAACAGAGACTCTTCTTCGGAGGACCGACGACGGTGATACCCTGCCTCGAGGTCGTCTTCGCCGTAAGGCTCGCCCTCCTCTTCGTCGCCGAGGCCTTCCTTCTCCTTACAAGGGAGTTAAGAGGCACCTTCTCTTCAGGTCTTCATCTTCGTCGTCCCATGCAAAGGACTCTTCTCGTCTTGAGCAGACCGCGGCAGTAACATCACTAGACCCCTCCGCAGATCGTTCGCGATCTCCTGCGCCTGCCAGATCTTCCTTGTTAACTCAAGCACCGGTTCCTTCGGGGCAGAAGGGCTTATCCCACAATGTGGGTAAGTCTCTTCCGCGCCAGGTTTCACCTGTGCGCTTCCGCGCCAGGTTTCACCTGTGCGCTTCCGCGCCAGGTTTCACCTGTGCGCTTCCGCGCCAGGTTTCACCTGTGCGCTTCCGCGCCAGGTTCCACCTGCGCGCCTGCTCGTCAGCGCTCTCCTGCTCGCCGGCGCTCTCCTGCTGAAGAGTCTCCTGACTCTCCTCGCCAGCGCTCTCCTGCTCGCCAGTGCTTTCCTGCTCGCCAGCGCTCACCTGCTCGCCAGTGTTCACCTGCGCGCCAGCGCTCTCTTGCAGATGAGTCGTCAGACTCTTCTCACCAGCGCTCTCCTGCTCGTCAGCGCTCCCCTGCAGGCATTTTCTCCTTCTGTGGACGAACCTTTCTAGTCCTCGGGAGAATCCAGTGAGGTGAGGCACTCTCCCACAGCACCATTGGGAGGAACCCCACCTCAGGGAAGAGAAACGTCTTGCGTAGGAGGGACCTTCCAGACCTCTTTGCTGGAGTCCTGTATCCCTCCCAGGAGGGAGCCCAAGGACTCAAAGACGATACCCAAGTCACCTTATGTAAATAGCTAAGGTTTGTATGGTTAGGAAAAATACAAATTATCTCCGAATTTGTCATTTTACTCTACAGTACGACGAAGTTTAATTTGAGTCCCATAGACCAAATAACTGGCAAGTGGCAAGTCTGAATTTGCAGATATTTATTCTGTAATCTAACTTCATTTCTTTTATGTAAGTACTAGTAATAAATAGTTTAAGGAGAGATAGGAAAATATAGTAGGCCATAGATTACAGTCTCCATGTAATATCTTAAAGGGCAAATTGAGTCACTAAATTCCTAACTTTACTCTCATCTTTAAATTTAATTTGTTTTTAAAATCTGACTTATGGTATTTATATTTCAGTTTTCATCATGGTGACAGTAGAAATTCCCGCTGGATATGGATACTGTGTGCTTGTGGGTGTTGGCTCAATGTTTATGCTTGTGTGGAAGTCCATGAAGGTAAGTACACAATGCACTCCATACTGTACAGTATATTATAATCCCATGTACAGTAATTTCTTCTTATTCCTTTACAGATGCAAACAGCTCTTTGATATGTACCTTAATCATTTGTTCACATATTGTTCATGAGTCAACAGCTTCAATTTGTGTTATGCATTTTATTGTGTAAATAGATGATAATTAAACATATATTTTCTAATGTCCAGTATTAATTTTCTCATCTGGACCTTTGTTAATTATTTGCAGTACTAAACCTTGATTACTCCATGCTAATTATTTCAAAGAGTCGTACCTGGCACTTGTAATGTAATTAGTTTTAGTAGCTTTATATATAAAACAAAATAAAAATAATACCAACTGCTTCTCTGATACAGTAGCCCATGGTCTCCCTGTTGGTCGAGTTAATGCAATCTGCTCCTCTGTCATATTTCTTTTTGTTGGCTTTTTGATTCGGACTTGTTTTCATTTACGCTTTGAAATTTTGGATTTAATCCCTTGTCTTGCATTATCTCTTGTTCATCTGAACTTTTTGTATTTAATCATCACTGATATGCTTAAATATTCAAGATTGAAAAAAAATATTTTTTAAACATAAAACTTACCCGCTGGTTATATAAGGATGGCTAAAGTCCCTGGACGCCTGGCAGAAATATTCAAAATCTCACGGCTATCGCAGATATGCTGTGTGTATACTAGCGCCCTTGCGGTAGACAGGCCGAATTAATCCAGCCACTTCAGATCTTCTCTGCCGCCATACTGGCTAGAATGTTGGAAATTCTCTCGCAAATTACTTCGAGTTGGAGTGTTTATTTAGTGATGTACTCTGCCTTTTTGTTTTGGGGTTTGGCATTAGTGATTTCTCTTTCATATTTTCTTGAAATCTTTATCGTTTTGGGTATATTTAGTTAATTTTGACCCTTGGTATTTTTTAGGTCTCGTAACTTTTCAATATGGCCGACCCCTCCCCTGTATATACAATTTGTGTAAAATGTAGGGGTAAATCTTGTACTTTTGGGGATCGGTGTGAAGAATGTTCTTCGTTAACCGAAAATGAGTGGGTAGCTTATGAGCGTTATACTCAGAAATTAGAGAGAGACAGGATTAGACGTAGTTCTTCCCTTTTTGTGGATTTACCTGTATCTGATGTCATTGATCTTATTCCTTCCCCCCATAGTGGTAGATCAAGAGCCAAAAGAGCCTACGATGAAGGATATGTTGTCCGCTATTCAAGCTCTCGGTGTGAGAGTTGAATCGTTAGTGGCGGACAAAAAGCAAATTTTGTCTGACCGATCAAGTGTAAAAAGTTCGACTAATGTGTTCAGTGTTGTGGAGGGTGCGTCTGCGTGATCCTGTCGTTCGCCTAGCCTAAGACCTCTATCAAGCTTCCGGACCCAGGGGAGAAGTTATGTCGAACGGCAAAAGGGACCGAGAGGCGTCATCAATCGCACAAACGTCCCCTCGAGCGTTCCTGCTGTCGTATCACAGGTCGCTCACCCTCACCGTAGGAAAGGTGAGGTTAGTGCTTTATCTCCTTCGGATGAAGGGTCACATGATGAGATGTGGCGTCAAGCCTCTAGACCGCTTAAGAGAAAAGCGCAGTCAGTGGAACAGCGGCGCGATTCCTCTTCGCAACAGCCAGTCTGTAGTCATTGGAATACACCGAAACGTTTTCGGTCCCTTGACGAGTGTTCGCCTGCGAAGCGCTCTGACGTGGGTTTCGATATGGATAAAGGTTTGATTCAGTCAGATGCGGAGCTAATTCCTGGTTCGGGTGTTACGGTTCATGCTCCGCCGCTTCCATCGGACTGGTGCTCGTCTCCCGAAAGCGGAGAGCGGTTTGGTAACGATGAGGAAGGCGAATTCGCATTGGAAGAGGCGGCGCAAATATCGCTTCAAGGTGATCCCAAGTGGTCTATGTTGTTGGGCATGAAACAGCAGCTCTCGTTGCTTATGCAGTCTTATCGGCCTACCGTTGACAGTAGCAGCTGGGCGTCAGTCTGCTGTTGTCGCACAGGCGGCCTGTTGTCTCTGGTACTGACGTGTTATCGCACAGGCGGTTTCCCAGTCGCAGTGTTCAACAGCAGGTTGAAGTGGATGCATCTCGTCAGAGCTCTGCTTCGCAACATCTATCGATCGCGCATACAGCCGATCGTCAATCTTCCAAACGTGACGACGCTCGCCAGGTAACGGAACGGGCCGCTAAGCGGCAGGATGGGAGCGGGCGCGTGGCGGAGCGTCAGCGTCAACGTGACGACACACAACAGTTAACCCATGACGCCGCGGAGCGTCAGCGGCAGGCAGACGCTAAGCGTCAGCGTGACGACACACACCAGTCAACCCATGACGTGGCGGAGCGTCAGAGTGAGCGGCGCGCCATGACGCGGTGGAGCGTCAGCGCCAGCCAGATTCTACCCATGGCACCATTCGTCAAGCTGCCCGTGACGGTTCTCGGTGGTCAATCCATGACTCCTCATGCCAGCCAATCCATGACTACACGGCAGTCAACTGTTTTTGCAGCGCGTCAGGTTGATGCTGTTTCACAAACCAATCGTGACAACAAACGCAAGGCTAGTGATTGTCAGTCAGATGGGAATATTGAACAGTGCAAGCGCGCCCATGTCAGCTCTGACGTGCCTGCACAGGAACGTCGCCTTTCTGATCAAGGCACAACTCCAGTAGCTGAATTGTCGGAGGAAGATCCAGATGAGGTTTTCTCTCAGGAGGAACAATTGGATGACATTTCAGAGGGAGAAGAGGATAAGCCACCTCAACATTCGGTGGACCTCAAGAAACTAATGCTGGTCTTCACGGAGTTATTTGCAGACCATTTTACCCCTGTTGCCCCGCGATCTCCTCCTTTGGAATTTACCCTCGGTAAAGCAGCAAGGACATCCTTTTTCACAAAAATGGTTCTCTCCCACTCCTCTAAGAGAGCATTGAAATTAATGGGAGCGTGGATGGATTCAAAGAAAGCTCTTGGCAAGACATGTTTCGCTTTTCCACCAGCCAAACTAGCTTCCAAGTCGAGCGTTTGGTATGAGACTGGGGAAGTCTTAGGTTTGGGAGTTCCTGTGTCTGCTCAGGGGGACTTCTCGAGCCTAGTGGACTCTTCTTGTCGTCTAGCCATGAGGAAGACTAAAGTGTGGTGGTCAATGTTGGAGTTTGACCATCTCTTGAAAGGTTTGTTCAGGGCTTTTGAGGTTTTTAATTTTCTGGACTGGTCTCTGGGAGCCTTGGGTAGAAAAGTAACGGAAATGAAGGGTACTGACGCGAGTAACCTTATCCAGCTTATGTCTTGTATGGACAAGGCAGTTAGAGATGGTTCTAAAGAATTGGCTGCCCTGTTCACTGCAGGAGATGTGAAGAAGAGGGCAACTTTGTGTTCCTTCCTCTCTGTGGGAGTCACTCTATGTCAGAGATCAGAGTTACTTTTTGCTCCTATGTCATCTGCTCTATTCCCGCAGGATTTAGTGAGGGAGGTGGCTGCAGCATTGACTCAGAAGGCTACTCATGATTTGGTTGCCAAAACAGCTAGGAAGGTGTTGCCTACATCTTTCCCTTCCCGTAGAACGAAGGAAGGGATGTCATATTCCCAGACTGCTCAGCCCTTTCGTGGTAAGCCTGCCGGGAGAAGTAACTTCAAGCCCAATGCGAAGAAGTCTAAGAAAAGAGGAGCCAAGTCCAGTCGAGGCAGGGTCTGACTGTCCTCGCCTTCAAGCAGCAGTGGGAGCCAGGCTAAATTATTTCTGGCAAGCCTGGGAGGTAAAGGGAGCGGACCCTTAGTCCGTTCGTATTCTAAAGGAAGTATACAAAATCCCATTCTTATCAAAGCTTCCATTAGCCACAGATCCTGTGGACCTCTTGCCCAAATACAGGGAAGGACCGAAGAGGCAGGCCATGCAGCTTCAGATGTCTTTCTTGCTGGAAAAAAGAGTGATAGAGAGGGTGCGGGACTTGGAATCGCCAGGGTTTTACAACCGTTTGTTTCTGGCTCCCAAGAGTTCAGGGGAATGGAGACTGGTTCTGGATGTAAGTGCCCTCAACAACTACGTCTAGAATTCGAAGTTTACCATGGAAACTCAGAAAACCGTGCTGGCAGCAGTAAGGAAAGGCGACTGGATGGTATCGTTGGACCTCCAGTACGCTTATTTTCATGTCCCAATACATCCAAGTTGCAGACGTTACGTGAGGTTCGTGTACGGGAAGGAGGTCTGATATTCACGAAGATCATGCTGAATGTGGCGAGCATGCTGCACTCAAGAGACATCAGGGCCTCCCTGTACTTGGACGATTGGCTCATAAGAGCTCCCTCAGCCGATCGCCGTTTGAAGGATCTTCAGATGACTTCGGATTTGGCAAAAGAGTTGGGACTCCTAGTGAGTTCAAAGAAGTCACAGCTGACTCCATCCCAGAAGATTCTTTATTTGGGGATGGAGATTCAGAGTCAGATTTTTCAGGCTTTTCCATCTCCTGCAAGGATTCAGTCAGCGCTCCTAAGGTTTTGTGCCTTTATGAAGAAGGCCGTCAGTTTGGTGAGAGAGTGGATGGGCCTTCTGGGGACCCTCTCATCTCTGGAAAAGTTTTTGTCTTTGGGGAGGCTGCACCTACGTCCCCTTCAATTTCATCTCAATGCTCGTTGGAAGAAGGGAGACAGTCTCGACAGGGAGAGTATCCCCATTACGAGTACAATCAGATCACACCTTCAATGTTGGAACAACATTCACAGACTCAAGGAGGGCCTCTCGTTGGAGCAAAGGAGCCCAGACCTCGTGTTGTTTTCCGACGCCTCAAACTCGGGGTCGGGAGCAACCTTAGGGAAAAGATGAATCTCAGGTCTGTGGACAAAAGAGCAAGAGATTCTTCATATCAATCAAAAGGAGCTTTTAGCTGTGCACTTAGCCATCAAGGGATTGGAGAATTTGGTCCTAGGCAAGGTGGTTCAGATCAATGCGGACAGCACCACGGCCCTAGCATATATAGAAAAGCAGGGGGGACCCACTCGAAGTCTCTTTACGAGTTGGCGAGATCTCTTCTCGTATGGGTGAAGGAAAGGAGGATTGTTTTATTGACACAATTCACTTGGGGTCAAGAACGTGATTGCGGACAGACTCAGCAGGAGGGACCAAGCTCTCCCAACAGAGTGGACGTTACACCTAGACGTTTGCAAGAAGCTGTGGCGGTTATGGGGTCGTCCCCTCATAGATCTGTTTGCAACCTCAAAGACGAAAAGGCTGGAGACGTACTGCTCCCCAGTTCTGGATCTCGAGGCGGCTCACATAGACGCGTTCTTGTTGGATTGTCTCACATATGGATGTGTACGCGTTCCCACCCTTCAAGATCCTGTACAAGGTGGTGCAGAAGTTCGTATCTCACAAGGAGACCAGAATGATCCTAGTTGCTCCTTTCTGGCCGTCAAGAAGTTGGTTCACAGAGGTACTGGAATGGATGGTGGACGTGCCGAGAAGCCTTCCGTTAAGAGCAGATCTTCTCAGACAACCCCACTTGGCAAACCATCTAAACCTTCAAGCTCTACGTCTGACTGCCTTCAGACTATCAAAAAACTCGCTAGATCTAGAGGATTTTTGAAGGAGGCAGCCAAGGCTATTGCAAGAGCAAGGAGGACTTCTACCATCAGGGTGTATCAGTCTAAGTGGGAGGTATTCAGAGAATGGTGTAGGGCTAATTCGGTTTCTTCTTCCAGTACCTCTATAACACAGATTACCAATTTCTTCTTAGATCTTAGAACTAAACATAACTTTTCTGCCTCGACTATTAAGGGGTACAGAAGTATGCTGGCAACTGTTTTCAGGCGTAGAGATTTGGATCTCTCCAACAATAAGGACCTACAAGATGTCATCAGGAATCACTTGCTTGGAATTTGGATGTAGTTCTTAGATTCCTCATGAGTAACAGATTCGAGCCTCTGCACTCAGCCTCTTTTAAAGATTTAACTTTGAAGACCCTTTTCTTGGTGAGCTTAGCGACAGCTAAAAGAGTCAGTGAGGTCCATGCTTTGAGCAAGAACATTGGTTTCAGAGACGGGAAAGCCATATGTTCCTTGCAGCTGGGTTTTCTGGCCAAGAATGAGTGTCCCTCCCATCCATGGCCGAAGTTTTTTGAGATTGCCAATCTATGATGTAGTGGGCGATGAAGTGGAAAAGGTGCTCTGTCCTGTTGGGCCACTAAGGGTCTATTTGGAAAGAACAAAGAGTTTGAGAGGCAGCTTGAAGGCTCTCTGGTGTGCAGTTAAGAAGCCCTCGCAGCCTATGTCGAAGAACGCTCTATCCTTTTTCATAAGGCTCTTGATTAGAGAAACTCATTCCTAGTGTGGTGAGGCAGATCTTAGACTGCTTAAGGTGAAGTCACACGAAGTAAAAGCAGTAGCTATTTCGGGAGCTTTTAAACAAAATTGTTTGGATACAACTTTTTTGAGAAGTAAATTTGTATTCGCATCCCATTACTTGAAACTTGTCCGGACTCTTTATGAGGACTGCTACACTTTGGGCCCATTCGTTGCGGCAAATACGGAAGTAGGTGAAGGATCTACCACTACGCTCCCCTAATTCCTAGTACCCTTTTCTATCTCTTGGAACTTGTTTAGTTTTTATGGTTGTATGTGGAGATTGGTCGTCAGTCTTCTGCCATATGTTGATTTGGTCAGGTGGTCATGTTGTTCCTTGAGAGTGCCCGGAGCAAGGGTATTAGTTGAGGTCCTGTCAAGTTATAGGTTATTGCACCGTTTGACAGCTCCTAGAGATCATCAGCCTCTTGGGTGGACCGCTGGATCTTCTAAGGATAGCAGACAGAATGAGGCAGAAAAACATTGCAGTCTGCTTCCTTATCAGGTACGAACGTCTTAAGTTTGTTATGTGTAACTCTTAAATTGAATTTCCAATTAGGTTGCTGTCTCTGACCCACCACCAAGGGTGTCAATCAGTCATTCTTATATAACCAGCGGGTATGTTTTATGTTTGAAAATGATATTTTCATAATAAAATGAATTTTTGAACATACTTAGCGCTGGTTATATATAAGTTATAATCCCACCCTCCTCCCCTCTAGATACCAAGGGGCAAGGAAGATCTGAAGTGGTTGGATTAGTTCGGCCTGTCTACCGCAAAGGCGCTAGTATACACCTGGCATATCTGCGATAGCCGCGAGATTTTGAATATTTCTGCCGGGTGTCCAGGGACTTTAGCCATTTTTATATAACCAGCGGGTAAGTATGTTAAAAAATTTATTTTATTATGAAAAGATCATTTTGATTTTTGTTACGATTTTAATTCCTTCTTTTGCATAGAAGGTGGCCTTGAACAAGGCATAGTCACTGAGCAGAGGTATTTATAATTACTGTAAAATATCATTATTATTATTATTATTATTATTATTATTATTATTATTTCAAGCTAAGCTATAACCCTAGTTGGAAAATCAAGATGCTATAAGCCCAAGGGCTCCAATAGGGTAAAAGAGCCCAGTGAGGAAAGGAAATAAGGAAACTAGAAAAGCACTCTGAGAGTGCAAACCTCTGCCACGGCAGCTTATTTCTTGAAACCAGCCTTCCTTTGGGTTAACTCGGTTGACCTTTTGCTCGACCTTGACCTTTGACCTAGGAGTTTTAAAATTGAATCACTTTCACGTCTCAACATAACAATGAATCCCTAAAAGTTTTACTACTCCACTCTGAGTAAAATTTTTGGCCAAGAAGTTGATCACAAACAAACAGAGGCGAAAACATAACCTCCTCCCAACTTTGATGGCAGAAGTAATAGACAAACTACTGTACAAGAGAAGTAATAAACAATCGAATTAAAATATTTTAAGAAAGGTAACAACATCAAATTAGGTCGTTCATATATAAACTATAAAAAACTTTCAAAAAACAAGAGGAAGAGAAATAAGATAGAACAGTGGAAAACTATGGTACAGAGGCTATGGCGCTACCCAAGACTAGAGAACAATAGTTTGATTTTGAAGTGTCCTTCTCCTAGAAGAGCTGCTTACTATAGCTAAAGAGTCTCTTCTACCCTTACCAAGAGGAAAGTAACCGCTGAACAATTACATTGCAGTAGTTAACCCCTTGAGCGAAGAAGAATTGTTTGGTAATCTCAGTTTTGTCAACTCTGTGAGGACAGAGGAGAATGTGGAAAGAATAGTCCAGACTATTTTGTGTATATGTAAATAAAGACAAAATGAGTTGTGACCAGAAAGAGGGATCCAATGCAGTATGGTAATTGGTACAGATTGTCTAGTTGAAATGTGTCGTGTAGTTACAGTCTTCTGGTAATCCTACATAATTCATTTCACACAGGTACCTTTTTAGTAAAAAGATAAGTATTTAAGGTCTTTTGATCATTAAGTATCTCCTTGAAATAATGTTTGATACTTCTTGATTTTTTTCAGGTGGGTGGTGCTCGTAAACAGCATAAGATCTTTTACCCAACCATGTACAGTCCAACCAATGATCTTTTCAACTGCTACCAAAGAGCTCACCAAAATACGTAAGTATTATTGTAGTTATTAAGCTTATAGAGAGAGTTGCTGATGTTATTTTAAGAAAGATTTTTTATATTTAATCTTATTTTTGGCATTCTGTATTTTCTTTGGCAGAGCATCCAGTATAGCTATTATCAAGTAATGTATCTTTTATCTTGGATATACGTTATTGTTTAAATTGTCACGTAGGTTCACAAAATAACATACTTTTTCTTGATTCAGGTTTGCCATGATTTCAAACCATGAAAATAAAGTTATATGCAAAACCCTGTTAAAATTTTTATATAGAATCTTTGTTTCAATTATCAGATTTTTATTGTAGAATCTAATATATAAGGTAAATTGATTAAAACATGTTTGTTCCTACATGAATAAAAACCTTTGTCCTTTAATATGTTATTTTTATTAATAAAATAAATTTTTGAATATACTTACCCGATAATCATGTAGCTGTCAACTCCGTTGCCCGACAGAATTCTATGGAGGGATACGCCAGCTATCACAATACTAGAAGGGGGTGTACTTACCAGCGCCACCTGTGGCCAGGTACTCAATCATTTGTTGTTGACACCTCCTCAATTATTCCTCGGTCCACTGGTTCTCTCTGGGGAGGAAAGGGAGGGTCGATTAAATCATGATTATCGGGTAAGTATATTCAAAAATTTATTTTATTAATAAAAATAACATTTTTCAATATTAAACTTACCCGATAATCATGTAGCTGATTCACACCCAGGGAGGTGGGTGAAAACCAGTGTACATGATTAAAGGATAGCTAAGTATCCCAAATTTCATATAACTGTTATCTCAAATAACAATGAAATAATAAGTACCTGGTAAGGAAGTCGAATAGAACCGTTACTCTGCCTTTTATTTAAAGTTCGTCTTCCTTACTGAGCGCAGCGTTCCTCTTGGAGGCTGAATCAACCCAAAGGTGCCAAAGTACAAGGGGTTGCAACCCTACTAAAGGACCTCTACCAAACCTTTAACCCAGGCGCTTCTCAAGAATGAATAGACCACCCGCCAAATCCAAGGATGCGGAAGGCTTCTTAGCCTACCGTAACAACCATAAAAACAACAATAAAAGTATTCAAGAGAAAGGTTAAAAAAGGTTATGGGATTAAGGGAATGTAGTGGCTGAGCCCTCACCTACTACTGCACTCGCTGCTACGAATGGTCCCAGGGTGTAGCAGTTCTCGTAAAGAGACTGGACATCTTTCAGATAAAATGATGCAAACACTGACTTGCTCCTCCAATAGGTTGCATCCATAATGCTCTGCAGAGAACGGTTTTTATTAAAGGCCAACGAAGTAGCTACAGCTCTTACTTCGTGGGTCCTTACCTTCAGCAATGCAAGGTCTTCCTCCTTTAAGTGAGAATGTGCTTCTCTGATCAAAAGCCTTATATAGTACGAAAGCCCATTCTTGGACATGGGTCTCGAGGGTTTCTTGATGGCACACCATAAGGCTTCTGACTGTCCTCGAATAGGTTTAGACCTCTTCAGATAATATTTGAGAGCTCTGACAGGGCAAAGAACTCTCTCTAGTTCGTTACCTACCATGTTGGAGAGGCTAGGTATTTCGAACGATCTAGGCCAAGGACGTGAAGGAAGCTCGTTCTTTGCTAGGAATCCAAGCTGAAAAGAACATGTAGCTGATTCGGTTGTGAAACCAATGTTCTTGCTGAAGGCATGAACCTCACTGACTCTCTTAGCTGTTGCAAGGCAAACGAGAAAAGCAGTCTTGAGGGTAAGATCCTTGAAGGAAGCTGACTGGAGAGGTTCGAACCTAGATGTCATAAGGAACCTTAAGACTACGTCTAGATTCCAGCCTGGAGTGGAAAGACGACGTTCTTTAGACGTCTCAAAAGACTTGAGAATGTCTTGAAGGTCCTTGTTGGAAGACAGGTCCAAACCCCTGTGGCGGAGGACTGAGGCCAACATGCTCCTATACCCTTTAATCGTAGGTGTTGAAAGGGATCTCTCATTCCTAAGATGAAGAAGGAAGTCAGCTATTTGGATCACAGAGGTATTGGTAGAGGATATTGAATTGGCTCTACACCAGCTTCGGAAGACCTCCCACTTAGACTGGTAGACTCTACGAGTGGAAATTCTTCTAGCTCTGGCAATCGCACTGGCTGCCTCCTTCGAAAAGCCTCTAGCTCTAGCGAATCTTTCGACAGTCTGAAGGCAGTCAGTCGAAGAGCGTGGAGGTTTGGGTGCAACCTGTCTACGTGTGGTTGACGTAGAAGGTCCACTCTTAGAGGTAGAGTCCTGGGGAAGTCGACTAGCCATTGAAGTACCTCTGTGTACCATTCTCTTGCAGGCCAAAGGGGAGCAACCAGCGTCAGCCGTGTCCCTTCGTGCGAGACGAATTTCTGCAGAACTTTGTTTATAATCTTGAACGGAGGGAATGCGTACAGGTCGAGATGGGACCAGTTCAGAAGAAAAGCATCCACATGAACCGCTGCAGGGTCTGGAACAGGGGAACAATAAAGCGGAAGTCTCTTGGTGATGGAGGTGGCAAACAGATCTATGGTAGGTTGACCCCACAAGGTCCAAAGTCTGTTGCACACACTCTTGTGGAGGGTCCATTCCGTGGGAATGACCTGATTCCTTCTGCTGAGGCGATCCGCTGAAACATTCATATCGCCCTGGATGAACCTCGTGACCAGTGTGAGGTTTAGACCTCTTGACCAAATGAGGAGGTCCCTTGCGATCTCGTAAAGGCTCCTCGAATGGGTCCCTCCTTGCTTGGAGATGTAAGCCAAGGCTGTGGTGTTGTCTGAATTCACCTCCACCACTTTGCCTAGCAGGAGGGACTTGAAGTTCAACAGGGCAAGATGAACTGCTAACAGTTCCTTGCAGTTGATGTGGAGTAATCCTTGTTCCTTGTTCCATACTCCTGAGCATTCCCGTCCGTCCAAGGTCGCACCCCAGCCCGAGTCCGATGCATCCGAGAAGAGATGAAGATGGGGGGTCTGGATGGCCAATGATAGACCCTCCTTGAGAAGGAGATTGTGCTTCCACCACCGGAGAGTGGTCTTCATCTCTTGGTTGATAGGGATAGAGACTGCTTCTAGAGTCGAGCCCTTGTCCCAATGAGCTGCAAGATGGAATTGAAGAGGGCGGAGGTGGAGTCTCCCTAGCTCGACAAACAGGGCCAGAGATGAGAGGGTCCCTGTGAGACTCATCCACTGTCTCACTGAGCAATTGCTCCTCTTCAGCATGCTCATGATGCACTCTAGGGCTTGGTTTATCCTGGGGGCCGATGGAAAAGCCCGAAAATCCCGACTCTGAATCTCCATTCCCAGGTACACAATGGATTGGGAGGGAATGAGTTGAGATTTCTCTATATTGACTAATAGACCTAGGTCTCTGATTAGATCTAAAGTCCAAGAGAGGTTCTCCAGACAACGACGACTCGTGGAGGCTCTCAACAGCCAGTCGTCTAGGTAGAGGGAGGCTCTGATGTTCGATAAGTGCAGGAATTTCGCTACATTCCTCATCAGATGAGTAAAGACCATAGGAGCTGTGCTTAGGCCAAAACACAGGGCTTGGAACTGATAGACAACCTTTCCGAAAACGAATCTCAGGAAAGGTTGGGAGTCTGGATGAATGGGAACGTGAAAGTATGCATCTTTCAAGTCCAACGAGACCATCCAGTCCTCCTGTCTGACCGCTGCTAAGACCGACTTGGTCGTCTCCATTGTGAACGTCTGCTTGGTGACATACTCGTTGAGAGAGCTGACGTCCAGCACCGGTCTCCAACCTCCTGTCTTTTTGGCTACAAGAAAGAGACGGTTGTAGAAGCCCGGGGATTGATGGTCCCGGACTATAACCACTGCCTTCTTCTGCACAAGTAGCGACACCTCCTGTTGCAATGCTAGCCTCTTGTCCTCTTCTTTGTAGTTGGGAGAGAGGTTGATGGGCGATGTGGTCAGAGGCGGTTTGAGGCAGAATGGAATCCTGTAACCGTACCTCAGCCAACTGACAGACTGTGCGTCTGCACCTCTCTTCTCCCAGGCTTGCCAGAAGATCTTGAGTCTGGCTCCTACTGTTGTCTGGAGAATCTGAGAGTCAGTGCTTTCCCTTAGATGTCCTGGGTCCTTTCCTAGACTTGCCCCTGTGAGAGTCTGGACGGGAGCTTCCTCGGCTGGGGGCTCTACCACGAAAGGGCGGTATGAACCTAGTGGCCGGCGTATCAGCCACTGGGGAGCGATAAGTCTTGGGGACAGAGGTGGTAACCTTAGACTTACGAGCCGATGAGGCTACAAGATCATGCGTGTCCTTCTGTATCAGGGCAGCCGACAAGTCCTTAACTAGCTCCTCGGGAAAGAGGAACTTTGAGAGTGGAGCAAAAAGGAGCTGTGACCGCTGGCACGGTGTAATGCTGGCTGAGAGGAAGGTACACAGTTGTTCCCTTTTCTTCAACACCCCTGATACAAATAACGACGCTAGCTCACCCGATCCATCCCTGATAGCCTTATCCATGCAGGACATAATTAGCATGGCAGAGTCTTTGTCCGCAGGAGATGTTTTCTTGCTGAGGGCTCCCAGGCACCAGTCGAGAAAGTTGAACATTTCGAAAGCTCTGAACAACCCTTTCAGAAGATGATCCAGGTCTGAGAAGGTCCAACAAACCTTCGAGCGTCTCATCGCAGTCCTCCTAGGCGAGTCCACCAGACTTGAGAAGTCAGCCTGGGCAGAGGCAGGTACTCCCAAGCCTGGTGCTTCCCCTGTGGCATACCAAACGCAACCTTTCGAAGCGAGCTTCGTTGGAGGGAACATGAAGGAAGTCTTGCCCAGGTGTTGTTTAGACTGAAGCCACTCCCCTAAGATCCTTAAAGCCCTCTTGGAGGATCTAGCTAGGACAAGCTTAGTATAGTTCGACTTAGCTTGTTGTACGCCTAGCGAAAACTCAGATGGAGGAGAGCGGGGAACAGCAGAGACGAAGTGGTCAGGGTAAAGCTCCCTGAGTAGAGCCAAGACCTTTCGAAAATCAATAGACAATGGAGAAAGCTTAGACTCCTCCACGTCTGATGAGGGATCAAGGTGTGCCTCCTCATCATCCGACACTTCATCAGCAGAGGGTAGCGAAGCAATAGGACCAGAATGCTGAACCGCAGAGTCAGAACGGGTAGGAACAATAACAGAGGTTTCCTCATCTCGAGGGAAAACCTGAGGCTCAGACTGCATAGGCTGAACAACAGACGGAGCAGAAGGCAGGCGCATGGGTGAAGGACGTTGACTCCTAGCAAGAGTTGAACCCAAGGATTGCACAAGCTGAGCGGAGGACGGAGGCGGAGTAGTCCGTTCCTGTTCCTGTGAGATGAGTGGAGCATGAGAAGGTTGAGGCTGCGCAGAACAAGGTAAAGTTCTCGCAAGCTGAGGCTCCTGAGGCGCAAGTCCATGGTGTAGAGGAGCTTGCCTAGATGAGGGTTGAGCTCGCTGCAGCGATGGTTGAGCAGACAGACTCACGGAGGGGAGAGGTTGTTGTACCCCAACCGAGAGTTGCACCACTGGTGGAGCAGCAAGGGGAGGAGGAGGAAGAGTGGAATAACTCTCCTGATCCCAAAGCAAGGGTTGCCTTAAAGAAGGCTGAGGCTGAACAACACTGTGAACAGCAAACTCCGAAAGTGGCTCAACATCGTACGCCTGGCAGATGGTGCTGCGACCAGGCGGAGCAGGTGCAGGCTGGGCGAGCACAGGCGGAGCAGGTGCAGGCTGGGCGAGCACAGGCGGAGCGAGAACAGGTGGAGGGAGTGTAGGCGGAGGAGGAGGTGCAACACTCTCAGCCCGACACTCACGCATCAAGTCCGAAAACTGAGCTTGCATGGACTGAAGCAGGGTCCACTTGGGGTCGGCAGAAACGATAACAGACTGAGGTAAAGTCACAGTCGGGGTCTGTATAGGCAGAACCTTACTCCTCTTGGGCGGAGTACAGTCGACCGATGACTGAGGCGAGTCGGAGCTGAGCCAATGACTACAACCTGGCTGAGCACTCGCTGACTGAACTCTACGTTTAAGCGGTCTCGAGACCTGAGACCAACGTTTCTTCCCTGCATGAAGATCAGCGGACGAGAAGACGGGCTCAATCGTCTGCAGGTGGGAGTGACGGTCTAAGGAAGACACGCCCGCAACCACCGAGGATAATTCTGTGCGCCTAACAAGGCCTGTCGAACCCTTAAGCCCTTCGACATTGCTTCTCCCCTGGGCATGGGAGCTTGCAAGAGGTCCCGGACTGGGAGGACGACTGGCTCGCACAGAAAAATCCTCACGCACCACACTGGCACCACTAGCACTTGGCACTGCACAGACACTAGCACTCGTCACAGCACTGGCACTATTTCCACCCACTGCACTCTTGACCTTCAGTTCTTTAACCTCGGCCATCAGAGACTTATGGTCACTTACCACTGATTCTACTTTATCTCCTAAAGCCTGAATAGCACGCAAAACAGTTGACATATCAGGCGGAGGGCACACAGTAGGTTCGGGGGTAGCCACTACAGGGGTAGGAAAAGGTAGGGGATCATGAGGTGAGGAAAACATAGAAGAGTGAGAAGAACTTCTCCTAACTCTAGTTCTCTCTAACTTAGATGAATATTTTAAAAGACGTACAAAATCCAATTCCGAAAGTCCGGCGCACTCCTCACACCGATTTTCTAATAGACAGGGCCTGTCCCTACAGTCAGAACAAGCGGTGTGAGGATCTACCGAGGCCTTCGGAATACGCCTATTGCAAGACCTACATCGTCTATGGGAGGGAGCTTGCGAAACGTCAGACATCTTGTTTCAAAGAGTTAGTCAAAGGGTGATCCAAAAACAAGCAAAAATTCATTAACCGTTAATCAGTATTTATATAAAAGCTATCTAGCTAATATAAAAAGGATTCCAGTATGCGACAGCCGTTAATCTAAGAGAATACTTCACCAACTATCCATGAATAAACTCGAAGACCATGAGCGTATCCCAGAACGTCTAGCCGGAAGCACGACAGAGGAATAATTGAGGAGGTGTCAACAACAAATGATTGAGTACCTGGCCACAGGTGGCGCTGGTAAGTACACCCCCTTCTAGTATTGTGATAGCTGGCGTATCCCTCCATAGAATTCTGTCGGGCAACGGAGTTGACAGCTACATGATTATCGGGTAAGTTTAATATTGAAAAAGAGTGTTTTCAGCATACAGTAGCTATTGTATTTCATAATAAGGTGTCTTTAGATACTGGCGGGTGGTAGGGAAGCCCCACCTCCTCACAATCACACAGAGTAACCACATTTTCTGCTACTGAATAATATGCATTTCTAGCATCCTCAACTGGCTGGTTTAATCTTCTGATTTTCTTTCAGATTAATTTTCTGGCAGATCAGTGTGTGTGAGGGATATTAAGGAAGGAAAGAAGTTTTGCAATTTTTTTCTGATAACTATGTGTCGCAGCTGTCTCTGCAACCTGCTGATATCCACAGCCTTCAACCTGTTAAGACAGCATTCCTGCTTGCAGTTTATTCCCTCGCAAGTTTGGCATTGGGATGTCAACGTAACCCTGAAGAAGCTGACTTTCTTTGGACCACATTGTGCTCCGTCTATGGAAGGAGGTTCTGTTGCCACCAAGTGTGAGAGGGTGCCTCCCTTCTTTCTGTCAGTTGATTCCTGTTTTTAGAAAGGCACCAAGGATGTATCATCTTGTGCAGTTTCTTTAAAGCGTTCTTGTGATCTCTTTCCCCGTCGGAGTGTCGTCGTCGGTCTGGATGATCCCTTAGAAGGCAAACTTCAAGTACTTCCTCCTCCTTTGCATCACTTTCTTTGGAGTCTTTGCTGCCACTTATAGGAGAACAATGTGTAGAAGATGCCATTGTAGAACCCCAAAAAGACCTAATGATGGATTTGTGTGTGAGTAACTCCTACTGTATCTCTCACCATGGGAGAGACTATGCTGTAACAAGAATGCACTGGTGGTTGGGATGGAAGGGCTCCGCCATTTTTTTCCCATCCTGGACTATCGCTGGCTCTCTCTTTGGGAGGATAGAGGGAAGAAGCATGTGCTGAGAGTTGTCCCCTAATGGGAAGAAACATCAGTATGTGCTGCTTTTGCTCATTTTGCTCTGAAGGCAGTTCCTTTGAGAATCCATACTTAAAAGCAATCCATGTGCATTGGGAGTTTCCTGGTATGTGTTCCTCACACAGGGTCTCCACATATAATGGTTTGGAACATATTACTGTACCTTCCACATGTGCGGTATTTTACTGTACTACCCCTCACATGTTAGCATGGAGAGACTTATTGCATACGGGCATCACGATTCCACGAGCCACAGAATTCCAGATGCACGGTGTCCACATTCCTGACTTTTACGTACATGGTCTCCATGTTGTTGACGTCTGTGCACAAAGGCTCCACATGCAGTCTTTTACCGTACTGTCTTTCATACGTACGCATGCAAAGACTCAACAAGTACAGTACACACACACGCACAGTAAGATTTCCCGAACATGGTGTTCATGTTACAGTCTTCTGCAAGCACACGCTTTATGTACAGTCATTTACTGTATACTGTTGTTGTGGTTTGCGGACTGTGGCCAGAGGTAGCACCTGAACTGCCCAGTGTCCGAATGCCGACCACAACCTGATGTTCACTACACAACAAATATACAATGGTGTAATACCCAAAAAAAACTAAGTAACAGGTCAAGAGAACGGAGCTCTGGGCACCACCCCTTGATTTATACTGGGCAAGGGGACCCAGCTTGAACCTTGTTATTTATCATACCTTTCCTTCTCTTGCCTTTGGCTTGCTGATTATAAGTAAAGTTATAAGAACATTAGGTGAAAGGGAATATTATAATTAATAAAGGAACACACTGTGAGAGGAAAGAATTATTATAAATTACTGTACTTAAGAGATCTTGAAAAACAGTGGCTAGGGAAGGGAAACTGTGGTAAGGGGTTCTGAAATGAAATGCTGTATACATAAAACAGGCAAAAAAAAAAAATATTTATTCCAAAATTAAACTATTAAGAATACATTAATATATGTTAAGATAGTCAAAGGCAAAATTAACATCCCTTTTGCATATTGTACCAGCAAGAGAAAAAAAATACTAAGCTGCATGCAAGATATATCACCACACAATTACAAAACGGAACTTCAAAATCCTTATGAAACTGACTGCAGAACCTGAGGATTTGAAAGACTTAAAAATATTAGGATTCTCGACATAGCCTCTAAAAACAAAAAAAAGCTTTTCTGCAGAACTAAGCTTAAAGGAGAACCCCGCAATACTATAGTTTTATAACATCGGTAATGACCAGTAATAAACTTGAACACTTATTATCTAATGAGCCCTCTATAAAGAACATATAACGGTGAAAAATACGGTACCACAATTTTCCCTAAATCAATACTGTTCTCATCAATCTCCCGTCCACCACTGAGATGCAAAGTCACTTTAAATAGTCCTAAGTTCTGATCAGTACAGCCGCATAATATGTCTTACAGGTCTCTGCGGCCCACTATTACAATGTCTCGAAAAGTTTGTCAACAGTACATTTGAAATCTCTCAATCTTGGAAGGGGTTTTGAATAAGTCTGAATTCATACTAAACTCAAAAGTCACTCTCTTTCTAACATCGGAATTCACTTCTTGGGCCTCTGACCAGATATGCCATTTCAATAGCTTCTGTTAACTATTTAATGTTCATGACACACACACATATAAAAACACAGTAGCTTACTTCTAGTTACAAGGTATGGATATAGAACAGCATCACAGACTAGTACAGACTGATAACAGGAAATATTCTAAATTCGTTCTCCCTTACACTCCCTACAGAGTGTAGGGGCTGCTGTCAATACCTGGAAAGGAACAATAACAAAATAAGACATTTTTGGAAAAAGGGGGGCTTGAGGAATACAAAAGAAAAAAAATAAAATCAAATATGTTTCATACACACAAACCACTAAAGTTTTCTCAGTCACAAACCCTTATATATTGCACTGTAAACTTAACCGTGTCCATGTGCAAGCATGCATAGACCTGATACGTGTTCCACTCACAACAGAATTCCATATGTATGATCTCTGACCGTACTGTCATTCACACGTGTGTACAATGTCTCCACTCATACAGTTTCTGATAGTACAGTACTGCCTTTCACATGTATATGGAAAGTCTCCACGCTTACAGTCTCTGATCATATAGCCTTTCACGCATAAGCACAAGGTCTCCACATGTGTGAGCTTGGACTCTACTGCCTTCCATGTGCATCTGATTCTCCACGATCGACGAACATGAGCGTGATGGCGTATGACTCCTACCATTACTCTTCCTGTGGGAGCAAGAGTGTTGTACTAGGATCCTCCCTTCTTTAGTGAGTCCCGAGAGTTGTCCCATAGCAGGAAGAAGCATCAGCACTTGCAACTCTCGTACAGAGCTTGGCGCACACACTGGTGGTCTGAACAAATGGTGCTGTCTATTCCCATTCCTAGACAATTTTCTTTCAAGCTGGAAGAAGCCATTGATTCTCTCTGCTTTTACAGCTGTGTTTGGTCTCACACCAAAAATACCCTCAACAAAGTGCTGCTACTCCACCTGAAGATGATGTCGTAAATGACAGATTTATGTAGCTGTGCGTTTGCCTTGTATACGCCTCTCCCCATGAACATGAGGATGGTAAGTACTACTCCAAGGATGGTACATACATATTAGAAATGTCCCTACCTGGCAATCTGTTGGATGGGAGTTCGAGACCCACTCAAACTCGATGGTTTCTAGTAGTGTCTGGACCTCACCATCCTTGTTAGTTAGGGATGTGGGGTTTGGAGGAGCTTAAAGGTATACCTGCTGAGTCGTCATAGCCAAAGGACCATACCACATTGAAAACTCAGCTTCTTGTCTGATCAACCTTTAAACAACATTTGGCCTAGTTATTACTGTACTTAGACAGGTAACCTGAGGTTTTCAGATACTATTGGACTCGCTAAACATACTTCCATTCAGCAATGTCAATATAGCAAGATTTTCTGAGTGCATTGAACTTCCTGATAATCTAAGGTTAATGTACAGTACAGAATCTTCACATTCTTAGGATCGGGTAGCAACAAGGGGCCTTTCCACTAATCCTTGTGTTTGAGTCATAACAGGTAACCTTCCTTAATTGCTCTGCACACACTTATGGACATTGAAATGCCTCATCACTTATGTGCTTACCCTTTGGGAAGAAGTTTCAGCCCTTTCTGCTGCTTCTAGAACTGAGCATGCCTACTGACGATGGGGAGGAAGTGTCGGGCTTTTTTTACCATTCAGGACATTATCAGAGGGAACTAAGGCTTAAGCCCTCTCCATTTCCTGTCGCTTCCTCTGCTTCTGTTGTTTATTTCTCGAATGTTGCTGGGCCTTCAGATATTCCCTCTCGAAGAGGAAGATCAAGTAACCACTGGGGCACAGGACAACTGATTGGGTCGAGTCTCAAGAGACAATGATGACCCCTCTGCATGGTTTCTTGGTAGGACCAGTATTGTACCAAAATCTTCCCCATCCTGGGAATGGGTTTTGGTATGAGGTACAGTAGCTCACACTATTTCCAGTGCTAATTTCTTGTAAGCTAAAGTTTAAGCACTGCTGGTCAAGCCATAAGCAGATGCCCTTTTCCTTTTACAATGGGACATTCCTTGGACATTTCATAGGATATGATTAGGAAGCATGCGATTGGAAACTACACAATGGAAATTTATATTCGTTCTTTGGGTGATTATTACTTTTGAGTCACGAAGGAACTAGTGCATTCATCTCCAGTCACCTGTTCCTTCCCAGCACTCTCAGCCCAGAGATCTTCCAACGCTTGAGATCTTTGGATGCGACGAGATTGTTCCAGCATCAAGATCTTCCCATGCTCAGAGTCTTCTCCAGGACATAAGATCTTCTCACACTCATTCGCATGATAACGACAGGAATAAAGGACTTCTCAGGTCCTATCTCAGATATAAAAGTACTGAGAAGCCACATTGTGCAACCATGATTGTTGGCATGGATCTTTTCCAACTGAGGAAAGGTTTGGTAGAAAGGTATAAGATTGTCCTGCCTGTAGTAAGTCACGGGCTCTTGCGTTAGCAGATCGTAAGGTGGAAGACGACAGGCTCTTGTGTGAGGGTCTTATGTGCTGCATGGTCCTATGCTCTCCCATTCACTTTCCAGAGGCTAAGACACATGCCCCTTAGCTTTGGAAAACAATAAATCCAGAAGAAATTCAGTTATTGAAGGGGGCCAGCTAATGCTTTTTCCTCCCTTATTCCTCTCAAGGGATTTCCCCATTCCATTTGCGGAGGATGTCTAGAGAATCGTCGACCCGGCGACACCCGAGTTTGATCCATTACCTATGTAGCTAGAGATCCTCAATACTTAATCTATAATTACTAAGGTATTTAGACTCCATTGTGTGTTGGTGAAGAGTATTCTTTCACTGGCAAAATGGTACTGTAGTTCCTCATGGTGACTTCCTACCAACCACTCAGTAGTTTGTGAAGTGTTACTAGACAGCAACCATCGTTCCCCTCTCCTTCTGATTTGTTGCAGCAAGGATACAGAACGATCTATCCTGGTAGCTACATGACAATTCCCAATGCGGTAATCCTCTCCTCAGTCCTAGTCAGTTAGTAATGTTCGAGACGCTTACTAACATTCCAAGGGATTGTACATGCTTCCTCCTTTCCGCCAGTTTCACTTACCACTTAATAGTCAGTTAATGACAGCAAGGTTCAGCATGACCCTGATTACTCTCAAGCAGCCATATGTCTAATGATTCCGGATCAGCTGTTTCTTCTTCATGAGGAAAGCTCCTTAATTTTTGCTCTGAAGGATACTACTCAGCCTTGATCCAAGTTTCAACTGGGTCTAGACTCTTCATGAGAATTGTTATTATTATTATTATTATTATTATTATTATTATTATTATTATAATTATTATTTATTTATTATTTATTATTATTATGATTATTAATTATTATTATTATTAATTATTAATTATTATTATTATTAATTATTAGTTATTATTAATAACTATTATTATTAATTACTAAGTTACAACCCAAGTTGGAAAAGCAGGATGCTATATGCCTGAGGGCTCCAACAGGAAAAATATCCCAGTGACGAAAGCAAATAAGGAAATGAATTAACTACAATAGAAGGAATGAACAATTAGAATAGAATATTTTAATGAAAAATAATATTAATAAATATTTCATATACTGTATTAACTATAAAATCGTCAAAAAAAAAAAAAAGGTAAAAAATTAAGATAGAATAGTGTGCCTGAGTGTACCCTCAAGCAAGAGAACTCTAGCCCTAGACTGTGGAAGATCATGGTACTGAGGGTAAGGTACTACCTAAGACTAGAGAACGATGGTTTGATTTTGGAGTTTCCTTCTCCTCAAAAGCTGCTTACCATAGCTAAAGAGTCCTGTACCCTTGCCAAGAGGAAAGTAGCCTTGAGTAAAGAAGAATTGTTTGGTAATCTCTTTGTTGATAGGTGTATGAGGACAGAGGAGAATGTGGAAAGAACAGGCCAGACTGTTCAGTCTGTGTAGGCAAAAAAAAAAAATTAGCTCTAACCAAAGAGAAGGATCCAATGTAGTACTGTTAGCCCAGTCAAAGGACCCAATAGCTCTCTAGCAGTAGTATTGCAATGGGTGGCTGGTGACATGGCCAACCTACTAGCCAGGTTCGTGAGTTTGCAGCCCTCTCAAGCAATCCCTGCTCAAACCCATGGGATGAATGGTAGATAAGGCTTTGACCCTTGAAACTGTCTGGCTAGCCTTGTCTTGATGAAACAATTAGGAAATTGCATAAGTTTGCCTGTATCACAAGTTATTTTAAAAGATAGAGTATCTCCATTGCTTCTATTCAGGAATTCGTGTTCAGGATCTGGAACCCACCTGTTCACTACTTCAAGTCTTTCTTCATCTCCTTCCTACAAGAAGTGACTAACAAGGACCATAAGACTTGCCTTCCTGTTCTGGGTCGACCCTACAATTCCTTCTACAGCAATGGAAGGAATAAGGGAAAGATCCTAGAGCACTGTATCTTTTTGGCTTCTTAAGACAATGAAATATCCTTTCCCTGCAGCTGAGGAGATGAAAGGACCATTCCGGATTTGTGCACATGAAGTTGATCATACCGCATCTTTCCCAGCCGTTAGGAAGAACCTGTCAGAAGCGCAATTCTCGAAGGCATGAGTTGGTCAATGAGAACCTTCTCTACCCATTACATTCGTGAGTACAGTCTACTTATAGGTCCCTTGGCCTAGTGGTAGTAGCTCAACAGATCGTGTGTCAAACCCAGCTCCTTCACTGGGCAAGAAATATCTCGTCACAGATAGTGGTCGTAATGCAAGGCTAAAATATGAGGTGAGATCAACTGGTCTGTCTAGCTCTTCTTTCTTACTCTTACTCCTCCTTGTGGTGCAGCGGTCACTGTTATTTGCTGGATTGGATGCTAGATTTAAGGGAGCCACATGGTTGAGCAACTTTTCTTAACAAATAAGTTTTGTTTAGAAATTTCTCCCTCATCCTCCCAGATGAAGGGTAGTATGGCCAAATGTATGCAAACACCTTTCTCATCATGACCATTCATTCTAACATCATATCCCCCACACGGATGTAAGTTTTCCTTGACCGTCTACCATTCTTGGTTGTGACGTACCCCAACACCTGCTGCATCTTTATGCCCAAGTCTTTAGGAGGTTGACAGGAGTTATCACTTTCACTCCTGGAATAGTAAAGCAGTCAGTTTGGTTATAAGGACTTCTTCCCTCCTAGGGATGAGTCTCCTATTAAAGGACAACGGTTTGCACTTGTGTAGAAACAAATCACAAATTTATAAAATAAGTTTAATTTTTCCTAACTATACAAACCTGAGTCCTTCAAGTTTCACTTCATGCATCAACCTCTCTGCATGTCATTTGTGAAGGTCAAAGTGGCTATTTGGTGTGCTGGCAAGGGGATGGGGCTTCCCTGCCACCTCCTAATAACTAGATTATAGCAGCCTTCTTCCATCTACGCTGATGATATACTTCTGTTAAAGGACTCCGATTTGTATAGTCAGGAAAAATATGATTTATTTTCTGTGATCTTATGAAATAAGCATGACTTCTTTGTATTTTCATGAAACACATTGTGGTCAAATGATAAATTATACAGGGTTTTGGCTTCATTGAAGAACTTTTTTAGGACTGGCTGAATTTAATACTAGCATTTGAGTTGGGTTATTTACAACATTAGTTATTCCTGTACCATAATGCGTGCTCGAAAATTATCCAATTTTTGTATTATATTGCAGGCTTGAAAATTACCCACAGTTCCTGACACTCCTATTTCTTGGTGGTCTCTACAATCCAGTGGCCACCGCACTTGGCGGTGCAGTTTGGTGTGCTGGCCGTATTGCTTATGCGCTTGGCTACTACACAGGAGGTAAGTTAGACTTTGTATTAGGATGTATATAATAGTAGGAAATTAGTACTTTTTATTTATTCATGATAATATGCCTCTAAAAGTGTAGTCAAATGTTATAAGGTTGTCCTCTTCTCAAGTCAGTATTATAGGTACAGTAGCACTTTATTCATGCTGTATTGAGCTAAAGGAGAAAGTCTCTCCTTTGAGAACCTCATCATGTCATCCAAGCCTTTTATTCTTTTATAAAGATCAGTCTGTGAGATGTTTTGTTTGTTGAATCTATAATTCAAAATTTGGAGTTCTCTCCTGCCTTAATTATCCTTGATCAATGTAAAGTTTTGCTTTTCAAGGGCCATGTTTAATTATTTGTTGTGAGGTGGATCACACCATTTTCTTTACCATATATCTTGTTCCTATGAATTCTTGACTATACATAAGTATAACTATTAACTTTTTAAAGAAAATAAAGCTTAATTGTTTCTTAGCGTATGCAAATAATCCATCCTTTGAAATAGGATATTGTCGTTAGTAGAGTATGAATGGCTGTTGAAATCTTTAATGGGGTAGTTAATAACAAGTAGTAGGCATGAATGAGTAGCCCATGCCACTCTTCTGTCAAACACATTTCACTTTTGTTGTCAGTTATAACAGGTACTGTACATTTGTGCTGTTGCATCCTATCCAAGGCTGTTTAATATTTTTCTCATACTTTTTTCCTCAATGTCTCTTTGAGGGAGCCTGTAACTAAGACTACTTTGTCCCCAGTGCCAGTAATCCCAGTGGTGACACTTTTGTTGCAACGGTGATCCCCCAGTGCTCCCTAAGTAAGAATAAAAAAACAGCTAATTAGGCTGCTAAGAAGTCTTCAGGCCCTGTGGAAAGGGAAGTGTCAAAGCTAAAATGGCATAGGAAAGCATTGGGCCAGTAAACCTGTGCCCTTCACCCCAGTCACCATGCTCTGTGAATAGCTTCAGGGCCATTCCCATGTGCCTGTGACCTCCGAGCCTTTACCTCCTACATCCCTGTAGCAATAACCTCAGCTCCCAGTGTCTCTATTACCGGTGTCAGTGAGAGTGCCTACGTCTTCCTCTGTGACCTTGATTTGGTGCCTGGTGGAGCAACCCGTGGTTCACCCCTTGAGGGAACTTGGTTGTCGATGGTTGCTCAGACATCTTGCAGAATGTGTGGGGAAAGTTGGCAGTAGAAGAGGTTGAAGCAAGTTTGTTCCTCCTCTGCCTCCTGATTCTAATCCTTCTTCCAAAAAGAAGATGAAGTTAAAGAAGTCCAGGAAGGCTAGTCATAGTTGCAAGAATAGGGCTCTTGTTGACACTACCACTTCTTTACGGAAGGGGGATGGCTCCCATTGGTACTGATCCCCGATGGCATCTATGCCCATGTCCCTGTATCACGGTCCTCTGGGATAGGTATCTGGTCGCTAGTTTGACTAACCTTGCTGCTCAGCTGGCCAGGGATGTATGGTTCCATGCTGGGCCATGTACTTTTCATGGCAAGGCCCTGTGTTCACAGCCTGAGGAAGGGGAAGAGATACATGGCCCCAAGTTCTCGGCCCCTTTGGGTCCGGACATGGGTTATGATTCCATGCTCCTTGCCCCATCAAGGCTGGGACCCAGGTGGTTAGCTTAACTACCCTGGTAGCCAGGCTAGCTTGAGATGCATGTCCCCATGCAAGGCCATACACTTTGGCCATTGACCATGTGTTGGAGAAGCTTGGTTACCCCCACTTCACCTTTTATTGTGTATGGTGGAGGGCTACTCCCTTTTCTCTTTGATATTCTGAATTGAGAAAATGATACCTTGAAGACCTAACTGCATTTTTGCTTGCAACTGGCATCCACTGATCGGTGGTTGAGGTGAAATGATAATTGACAAAGATTTTTCTGTCCCCAGTAGCAACCAGCCTGGTTCTTTATTGTCTCCTCTTTACAATGCTGGTTCTGTCCTTCGAATAGTGTTCGCATTTGTTGGAGGGAGTAGATCTGAGCAACTGCTGAGCCTTCATCCCTTACGAGGTATGATGACGCTTAGGATGTTCGTGCTGTATAGGTACCTGACCTTGGCCCAGTACCATTAGAAGCAGAAATCCCTGTCAGAGTGTTGAGTACAGTGAACTGGGTGGTGTAAGATTCAGGCGAGTCTCAGTAATTGATAGGTACTTGGGTGCCACTCATGGGTTGAGTCCTTCTCTGTAGCTGCCATGATTAGGTCTGTAGGTCTGAAATTCTCTTTTTTTCTAGTTAATCCAACAAGAGCCTCCCCAACACTTCAGGCAGAGAGGTTTTACAGGCCAGAGTCTGCATCAGCACCTCTTCAGGTTGACTCTTCAGTGTGTGCACTGACGGCAAGTCTTCCCTTAAAAAGAATCAAATCGGAATGCATCTTTCTCAGCTTCTGAATTAGCGGCTTGGCCCTTTTGAGGCTCTTGATCTGACCAGTTTAGTGAGAGAGGTGAGAAAAGATAGAGGGGGATGCTCATGTTGGAGTTTCCCACCGGACTGCTACCTCAAGTAGGGGATGCATGGCAGGCCATTGGCCAATCTGGAAGAGAACAAGGCCAAGCATTAGGTAATAAGTGTCCTTCTAGAAGGTTACTTTGAACATCTTTTAGACCGGTTTGTATCTTTCTTGTAGACCAACAGCATTCTTATCTGTTCTTCAGTATCATTGAAAGCTGTAGCATTGTTGCAGAGGTGAATTGATATTAGAGAAGATTGTACCCAAAGTCTTACAAGACAGATCTTCAGGCTTCGAGAGTGGACTCTTCCTGGTGAGGTCAACTAAGGGTTGGAGTCTGGTCTTTGACCTGTCTCTCCTGAACCAGATTGTACATCAATCAGGTTCAGGATGGAACAGCATGCACATACTGTAATGAGTTTCATCAGAGAAGGAGACTTCATGGTTTCAGGGATCTGAAGAATGCTTACTTCCAAGTACCCATTCATTAGTCCTCTTGGAAGTATTTCTGCTTCTTCCTCAATGAAACAGAGTACCAGTTCAAGACTGTGTTTGCACTGTAAATTACTTTCTAGGTGTTCACTCAGGTGTTCTCACTGATGGCAGCTTGGGTTTCCCGTGTACAGGATACGTCTTTTGAAATATCCCAACAATTGGTTGATCCTTGCGTCCTCGTAGAGATAGTTGCTACAGAATCGAGATAACTAACTTGGCTTTTATTGTCATCTGAGGATGATGATAAATTGGGAGAAGTTGTATCTTACATCCAAGCAGTGGTTACAATATCAGGACATGCTGATAGGTACGGCTGCAGAGAGAGCCTTTCCATTATGCTATTACACCATTAAGCTCAGTTAGGTAGCTCGACTTCTTTCCTGACTGTACTCACTGAAGCAATTTTTCTTGTCCACCCTTTGCCAGTGGAGAAGCTTATTCCTCAAGGTAGTTATTGGCATCAACACAAGAGATTCCTCCAGTGGTGTTGGAGTATCTCTGTAGTAGCCTATGTCAACAAGCAAGTCAAGAAAACTGATAAAATGATGCATGTATCAGCCACTTTCATCTGGGGAAGTCTGTGCCTTTTTTCCTGTTCAGTCTGATTCAGAAGCTAATCAGATGAGTGTTGATCACACTAGGATGGCCTTTAGCCAATTGATATTTTGATAAAAGCATTATTAGCGCAGATCGTGGGCTTACTCATTGATCTTTCCCAAGATCTGTCCTTGTAGAAGTTGTCTGTACTTGTCAAGAGATTCAAACAGTCTTGTTCACCCCAGGACGTTTGTCCTCCCAGAGTGGGACGTGACCAGTGTTTTCAACTGTTTTACGCATGCCCCGGATGAGCTTATAATTAGGTGAGTCATTCTCAAGATTGTTTTTTTGCTAGCAATAGCTTTGGCAAAGAGAGTTGGGGAGCTCTATGGACTTTTATTTATCCTGGAAGGGTGGAAGAAGGTCTCTTAGTTTGGTGCCGGAAGCTGTGACCAAACTCAGAATCCGTCAACACACGACCAAGTTTCAAGACCTTCATAGTTAAGAGGAGAAATTTTTATGTCCCAAAAGGAGGACTCAACATCTCAGACTTGTGTGTCAGTTCCCTTAGTACAGGGAGAACCAAAGAAAAGGTGTAGAGAACAGTCTCTAGGTTTTTGAGACAATTAAATAGTCCTTTTTGTGGAAGGATTGCTCAACCTTGCCTAAGGCTTGCAATCTTTGAATTGTTATGTGCTGTATTATTATTATTATTATTATTATTATTATTATTATTATTATTATTATTATTACTACTTGCTAAGCTACAACCTTAGTTGAAAAAGCAGGATGTTACAAGCCCAAGGGCTCCAACAGGGAAAATAGCCTAGTGAGGAAACAAAATAAGGAAATAAACTACGAGAAGTTTAAGAACAATAGCATCATTCAAATGAATAAGATGTGATTTGGATATTACTTGACATAACTTGTGTAATTACAGTATGTTAATTATTTCCTTTTCTGTCATTTTACAGATCCCAAGAAACGGATGCGAGGTGCATTTGGATATATTGGCCTTCTTACCATGCTTTACACCACCATTCGTTTCGGCACAGGGTTACTTGGTTGGTTTTAAGCCAATCCCTTTTTGGTGGGTATCAGAATGATGTTACTAATTTGAGAATAAATTAAACTTTTACTTTACCTGTTTTATGATGCTCATGTAAATTTTTGCTTCATATTGATGAAGTGTTGAAAAAGTTCTTGAAAGTAACATCCAAAGCACAAAATATTTATTTAAGAACCAGTCAAGTCTTGTTGATTCATTGTAGGCTTTTTTAGCAGCATTTAAATATATTGTTACAGTTTTGTATTATTTTTATAGTAGCATGATGAGTAAGAGTCAGGCAGATAGTCTTTATATGCACAAATACTGTATAGTATTTACACGTGTTAAAATAATTTTGAAATTTTATTCTTATCACTTTGTGATCCCTTTGCCTCTTGTACATCTTTACATACTTTACTACGTAATGTTGATATGAATCCTGTACCAAGAGTCCATGTCCAGATAAAATGCGTGTTACATAGTAGTAATGTATCTTACAGTAAAAGTAGAGGGCAGTAGAAGTTTAGTGCATGTTATCTTTACTTTGAATAGTACAAAATAATACCAAGGTTGCTTTAGAGGTATTGTCAGCGTAAGTTATAAGTAGTCAAATGTTACCTTTATAAAGTTGCTAGTTTTTACTTAATATGATTGTTTAGTATCTTGAATAGTATTACTTTGAACATTTTATAAATTAGATCTTCATTGTAGATTTGAAATTTATTTGTAGCTCACATAAATTATGCCTAGTATTTCAGGTTAACTTTTAAAAAAAATTGTAAATTATTGTTGTTTGATGTGTTGACAACAAATTGATTAAATACGCCCTTAGAATCGTATGCCAGTTGTAATTGAATGAAAGAAAAATTTTTCTTATAAACTAAAATCTCTCACAAGTTGGACAAACATCATAGATACTGTATTTTGATATGTAAACTTTATCCTCTATGAAGGGAAAATGGATACAGAATTATTGAATTTTCTTTTATAATTCCAGTTGATATTAGAGATGACAGCAATCTTATTTTAAATCATAAACTCCACTTTCCTAATTAAAAGCTTAGAATTGGTTATTGAAACATTCTGTGGCTGATATCAGTGGACATTCTCCTACCAGAAGATTTAGTTACTATACTTAGCCATTTAATGATCTTAATATCATCAGTTCTGGGTTAGAAACCCTTAGAAATGATTTGCTTAAAATCATTTGTGCTCTGATGTGCACTATTCTTTTAGTTTTTACAAAATACTGTAGTCACATTTCCTGATGTTTTTCTCTTCACAGAGTGATTTCATGCAATGATTGATTCACCATTATTTTACATTTGTTACAATCCTAGCTTTAATTGAAGCACAATTGTAGGGACAGGTACCACAGAAACTTTACCATCTCTTTCTCAGGCATAGTTTCATGCCAACTTTTAACTATATGTATCTTACATCAGTTTAATTTTTATTCAAGAACAAAGCTTTCTTGTGAGTCCTAAGTGTTTTCTAGAAATGTGAACTAGCTCTCTTGTTAAGATGATGAATATAATAATCAGATATTCCTGACTTTAAAAGTGAAATTCCAAGTGTCTATTTAAGAGTTCCAGCTGAGAGAGTTTTTTGCTTTATAGGAGCTTAGCATTATTAATGGTTGAAATGTATCTGTAATTGATTTGCTGTGCTGAAGAAATATAAGGGATTTTTACTTTAAGGTTTGATGTTAATTAGGGATTCTAAGTGCATAAATCTGATCTCTGTTGTTTGTAGTGTGCACTCTGGAATCTTTATTTGTTTCAACAAATTATGGGATTATATCAGTATTTTCTTTTCTATACTTACGTAGTAGATTCTAATAAAAAATTGAACTCCATAATGCATTTTATGTTACCCAAGATATCTTGACATTACTGGGAGCTTTATGTTTTTCATGTGTGTAGATTTTGTTTAGTCTGGTAAAGAGGTTGGTTTTTTACTTATTCCTAAGGATATATGTAGATTTTAGAATATTTCATGGTACTTTATCTTCTTTAGTTTTAATTCTACTTATGAGCATAGTTTGAAAATGGGAACAGTTATTACTAACATTTTTGTCATAAGAACCTTAACATTTATCCCATCATTTTGTGGACACTTCAATCTGTGGCATTGATGAAAATTTTTGGAAAAATGAAACAAAGGGATAATTCTTGTTTATTTTAGAGTATATAAAATCACTTGCGGATTAAGAGCGGTCTGTACTCCTTATATTAATTTGCATAAGATATTTCTGCCAACACCCAGTCTAGTGTATTTTGTAACAGTATCAGTCAGCCTTCTCAAGGGTAGTATTCAGTGCCATGTGTGCCTTTTGCAGGCTAAGTTCTTCATAAAAACTCATAGCAAAGATTAGAAATTACTGCCGGAGCTGTCATCCAGCAATTCTTTATAGTAATCGTTGAATGCAGTTAAAAGAAGGTTACTAAAGTCTGCATGATTTCTTCAGGGATGTTCTAGTTAGTATCAGTACTCGACCTCAGTTTGTAGTGTTCTGTGGTTTGTGAGCTGTCTTCTATTTTGTTATTATTATAGTTTTTTTAATTTTATGAGTAACATAAACAGATGGTTTAACTTTTGAGCCATCTGAGCAAAACACTATTCTACTGTGATGTCCTAGGAAGTACCAGGAGTAATTTAGTCTTATTCTTTCTTTGTAGTTGTTTGTGTAAGGTCATAAATTTTTTCTTGTTTCCTGTGTAAAGCCAGCAATTCTTTATTGAAGTTTTTTGTGCATTGTCAGTAATTCTCTAGTAGTTTTCTGCGTAAGATCAGCTATTTTTTCTTGTAGGTTTCATGTAATGTCAGCCAATTTATTTTTGTAGTTTCCTACGCCATCATCTCCCTCTGTTATTTAAGGGTGGGTGTAAGATCAGCAATTGTTTATTAGACGCAACTTGTGCAAGGTCATCAATTACTATTTAATGCTACGTTATGATTTATTATTTTTAAACATTTAAACTTACCCGCTGGTTATATAACAATAGCTTTATTCTTCTGTTATATAACCAGCGGGTAAGTATGTTCAAAAATTTATTTTATTATGAAAATATTTTTTGCATTATTTAAACCTGCATTGAAGATTACTGTGGAAATATTGCATAGTAATGTTTTCTCTATTGTTAGGGTATTATTGAAGTCATATGAATTATATTTGTAAGGTTAACTATAAATTGTGTAATTGTTTCTATGAATCTCCTGTGATGTTTATATTGCTTCCTTATCAAAGCTTGCTGTATGTTTTCCCCCAAAACTAAAAAGTTCCTGTTTCTACCCTTCAGTAGGCTCAAGCCTCTAGCCCAGAATTGAAATAATCTAGTGACTAATGGCAATAACCTCAGCTTTTGTAGGCCGCTTCTGCCTTTGTCTTTTAGTCTTCTCGCCGTGCTGCATTTTATAAGCCGATGAGTTACTGTCCTCTAGAGTGGGACCAATTAAAGTGTTTTTTTGGGCTATTGGTGGTTATTTGGGATTTCTTCTCTTGCGTTTATCAGCAATTAGTGTGTAATTAGTCACTGTGTAAATTAGTCAAAGGAGTTACTTCTTGGCAATCATGATCCTTTTTCTCTTTGTACGTCAAATGTTTAAATGGTTGCCAAACAAATTTAAAGTTCTAAACGTAAAAGAAAACTAACTTTTAGTTCAGGTGAAAATCCAGAGAAGACCAGGCTAGTTGAATGTATTGGGAAAGAAGATGAAAATACTGTGCCAGCCATTAATACGGCTTTGGGTTTTGATAGTAATGAGCTTCTTAAGCTCTTGACATCTTTGGCTTCTTTTGTTAAATCTAAAAGTCCAATAAATATTTGGGCAAAGACAAATTCTAACCTATTTCATGTCATTTTCACTCTTGTATTGTTATTTCAATAACAACTAGCCTTTGGTTCCACCTGGTCAACACTAATACTTCCTATTGAGTTGCTATATCACACATTACTTATTAGTGCATCTTCCTTTCAAGCAAATTGGGTCTAGCTATATGAAAGGGTTATGATAATCATAAGTTATATTATTTATCAATCATTATTCATCATTTATTATTATAGGTCTATATTCCAAGTGATTGTAGCCCATCCATCCCTTCATAAAAAATTCATTGAAGCTTGGAATGACCCCTTGATTTCCAGCTCTTGGTGTTTACATTTGGTACTGTACCATGTTCCATTCCATCTATATTGCATAAACTTTTTATTTTGCTCCAAACATGAACCTAGAATTAAATCAGGAACACAGAAATAATCACGAAAGATTTTTATTGCACCTCATGTTTCCAATTTAGGCATAGTACTGTACAGTAGTCTCCAATTATTCTCATTATCAATAGCTATTAGTTCATGACAGTGAAGAAGTGTGGAGGGCTGTGAGTGGGTTATTAGTGACACATCCTGCTAGGTAGAGGCAACTCCTCAGAATGACAATTATCAATGAAGGGATGGATGAGAGACTTCCTACATGAGCATAGCTGTGTTTACTGGAAGGCATCAATCCAGGGTTTTGAGGGGTTCTCATTGGATGAGAATTGAGAGTACAATTGGAAAGAATTTGTAACAATTGAGAATTTTTTGTGTATTGTGTACATGTTAATATATGATGAGTGATCCTGAAGGATTGCAAGCAGCACAATTTCAAGAAGTTAGCTTATATGTTCTTGAGTGTAAAAGATTTGAATCTTCCTTTTACTGCATGTATCCATAAGCCTGATTAAAGAGAGAGCATTCTTTGAAGAGAAAAGGCTTCTGTGTTATGACAAAGATGGCTGCCTGGACAGCAAGAGATATTTTGGTGCTGAATGGCCTTACTTGGCCTAGTGCCTTGCCTTATGACCCAAATATTGTTATGCATTCCAGCAAGAGAAATTCTTGAGAGGGCCTTTGAAACCAGGTTGTCAGTCAGGAAGTAGGTCTCGGCTTCCTTTGGATTAGGCTTCCTGGATCACGATCACATGCAATAAGTTTTTTTTTTTTTTTTTTTTTTTTTTTTTTTTTTTTTTTTTTTTTTTTTCCAAGGCTGATTTCATGAGTGACACCACAGAAGGCTGAGCTTGTCAGTCATTTTGATATAATGGTAGCCCCAGATACTGACTGACATAATGTGGCAAAAATTCTTAATTTCATGTTTGTCTTGTATACAGGTATTACTGATTTTCTGTAAAAGGAAAGCCAAATTCTTTTTTTGGATCCTAAGGATGGTAGAGTTTAGCTGGATATCTTTTTCCTTGACTTTCAATTTCCCAGTCAACTTCCTGAAAATAAATAGCTTGATGTTAGAGGTTGTTATCAAGGTAAAAGTACAGTAATGTTAGTCATGAAAAGAGTAATTATTACGGTTCATATTATATTAAGACCATCTAACCCTATTTGTAATACTATTAGTCTTCAAGCTAGAGCCCTTAGAAAGAAAACATCAAATGATGAATTGGGAAAGCAAATGGATAATTGAAAACTTATCTATCCCAGACTTTCTTCTATAACCCAGCCCACATTTAAATGTTGGTTTCACTCAAATTACTACCTTACTCTGGTCGAGGGAAGTGACCTACGTCATATACTGTATGACCTCTCGAAGGTCAGTGTGCGTGCATGAAGTTCAGCTATAATAATTTCTTGGTCGATCATAATTTTAATGCACATTACTGGAGGTACTAGGGTATATTTCAGAAATCACTTTCAAGCATTTTTGTATAGATAGTCCCAAATGGTAGCTGCAATTAGTGCAGTGGTTAACAATTTACCAACACCATTTAATTAAATATCGTGGTCATTCGCACAAGCGCAACCAGTCTGTATAAAGACTTAGTTCCACAAACGTTTATGGTGGGTAAACTTTGTATGGGGTTTTATGCAGTAGTAGTGACGATATACCCCATAGGTATCAGTAGGAATCACATTTTTCAACAACGGCTTTGTTCGCTTTATAATTTTTATAATTACATGTTGGATTACAGGTGGAAGAGATAGAAACATTTTCTATGATAAGTAAGATGAGTATTGTTTTAGGGGTTTTCGATATGAATTCCTTTTCGACAAAGACATAAAGTGCTCTTCAAAACCTTCGGGTCTCTCAGAATCATAAAGGAATAGTGCCTACATAATTATAATCAGTTGAAATGCCACCACCACCTTTTTGCTTGGTCAAATTGCTAGCTACTTAGAAGTAGAATTACTTACTGTTTACTCTTCAGCTGCAACAGACTATTAAGCTCTATGCTACTAGATATGTTATTTTGATAATAAAATAAATTTTTTAATATACTTACCCGGTGATTATAATAGCTGCAACTCTGTTGCTCGACAGAAAAACTCTACGTAAAAATTCGCCTGCGATCGCTACACAGGTAGGGGGTGTACTCAACAGCGCCATCTGTCGTTCAGATACCCATTACTCATTGTAAACAAAGAACTCAATTTTCTCCTCGGTCCACTGTGTGTCTATTGGGGAGGAAGGGAGGGTCCTTTAATTTATAATCACCGGGTAAGTATATTCAAAAATTAATTTTATTATCAAAATAACATTTTTCAATATTTAACTTAGCCGGTGATTATAATAGCTGATTCACACCCAGGGGGGTGGGTAGAGACCAGCAAAATATGTTTACATCATATGAGCTAAGAATTTTTATTTCATTTTAGAAGTTATCAAAATAACTAAACAAAATAAATAGGTACCTGGTAAGGAAGTCGACTTGAACAATTACTCTGCCTTTTTAAGTACGTCTTCCTTACGGAGCCTCGCGATCCTCTTAGGATGCTGAGCGACCCCTAGGAGCTGAAGTATCAAGGGTTGCAACCCATACAACAGGACCTCATCAAAACCTCTAATCTAAGCGCTTCTCAAGAAATGACTTTGACCACCCGCCAAATCAACTAGGATGCGAAAGGCTTCTTAGCCTTCCGGACAACCCAAAAACAACAATAAAAACATTTCAAGAGAAAGATTAAAAAGGTTATGGAATTAGGGAATTGTAGTGGTTGAGCCCTCACCCACTACTGCACTCGTTGCTACGAATGGTCCCAGAGTGTAGCAGTTCTCGTAAAGAGACTGGACATCCTTAAGATAAAAAGACGCGAACACTGACTTGCTTTTCCAATAGGTTGCGTCGATTATACTTCGCAGAGATCTATTTTGTTTAAAGGCCACGGAAGTTGCGACAGCTCTAACTTCGTGTGTCCTTACCTTCAGCAAAGCTTGGTCTTCCTCATTCAGATGGGAATGAGCTTCTCGTATTAACAGTCTGATAAAATAGGGTAAAGCATTCTTTGACATAGGCAAAGATGGTTTCTTAACTGAACACCATAAAGCTTCAGACGGGCCTCGTAAAGGTTTAGTTCGTTTTAAATAGAACTTAGGAGCTCTTACAGGGCATAAGACTCTTTCTAGTTCATTTCCAACCATACGATAAGCTTGGAATATCGAACGATTTTGGCCAAGGTCGAGAAGGCAGCTCGTTTTTGGCTAGAAAACCAAGTTGTAGAGAACATGTAGCCGTTTCAGATGAGAATCCGATGTTCTTGCTGAAGGCATGAATCTCACTGACTCTTTTAGCTGTGGCTAAGCATACCAGGAAAAGAGTCTTTAAGGTGAGATCTTTCAGGGAGGCTGATTGTAGCGGCTCGAACCTGTCTGACATAAGGAATCTTAGTACCACGTCTAAATTCCAACCAGGTGTAACCAAACGACGCTCCTTCGTGGTCTCAAAAGACTTAAGGAGGTCCTGTAGATCTTTATTGTTGGAAAGATCTAAGCCTCTGTGACGGAAGACTGATGCCAACATGCTTCTGTAACCCTTGATAGTGGGAGCTGAAAGAGATCGTTTTTTCCTCAGATATAAGAGGAAGTCAGCTATTTGAGTTACAGAGGTACTGGTCGAGGATACGGATACTGACTTGCACCAGTTTCGGAAGATTTCCCACTTCGATTGGTAGACTCTAAGGGTGGATGTTCTCCTTGCTCTAGCAATCGCTCTGGCTGCCTCCTTCGAAAAGCCTCTAGCTCTCGAAAGTCTTTCGATAGTCTGAAGGCAGTCAGACGAAGAGCGTGGAGGCCTTGGTGTACCTTCTTTACGTGTGGCTGACGTAGAAGGTCCACCCTTAGGGGAAGTGTTCTGGGAACGTCTACTAGCCATCGAAGTACCTCGGTGAATCATTCTCTCGCGGGCCAGAGGGGAGCAACTAGCGTCAACCTTGTCCCTTCGTGAGAGGCGAACTTCTGCAGTACCTTGTTGACAATCTTGAACGGAGGGAATGCATATAGATCTAGATGTGACCAATCTAGGAGAAAGGCATCTATATGAACTGCTGCTGGGTCCGGGATTGGAGAGCAAAATATTGGGAGCCTCTTGGTCATCGAGGTTGCGAAGAGATCTATGGTTGGCTGGCCCCAGGTGGCCCAAAGTCTCTTGCATACATCCTTGTGGAGGGTCCATTCTGTTGGAATTATTTGTTCCTTCCGACTGAGACAATCTGCCATGACATTCAAGTTGCCTGACTGAGCAGCGTTCCTTCTTCAGCATCTTCTGGATGGATAGCAGGGCTGGGGGCTGATCGTCTTGTTGTTCAGCAACGTCCTCATCAGAGGGTTCCTCATCCGAAACTGATGAGGAAACGGCAACGGAGTGGGCAACGTCTGGCTCGCTGAATCCGGTCGCACTGGTGGATGCGTGACGGAGCCGGACGCAATATCATGGAACTGCTGCACAGTCTGTGAACTGTCAACAACCATGGGTGCGTGAGGAAGCACAGCGTTAACCCGAGACTGTCTAGACCGTCTGGGTTGTACAGTCAACACCCTACCGGGTTGCTGAGGTTGACGCACTGCGTCAAAACAAGTCACCTCTGCTGGTTGTTGAACGTCCTGAACGTCAAAAACCACCTCCGAGCGTCGCTTAATGTCAACGTGCGGCTGGCAACCCACACTGGGTCGCATCGGTGGAGTAACCACCTCAACTGGCAGACGCGAGTAGGTTACCTCAGCGTCAACAGGGCGCACAACCGACCGGTTGGAAGGTTGTTGGCCAGAAGGTTCTTCTCCGCATTTAAGTCCTCTATCAAGGACGCAAGCTTGGACTGCATGTCTTGCAGCAAAGCCCATTTAGGGTCTACGGGAGCAGGTGTGGCAACAGACGGGGTTAGCGACTGAGGCGGAACCGTTTACCATCCCTGAAAGCCTTGTTATGCGTGACATAATAGTACAGCAAAACTTCAAAGGCTCGACAACAGCTGTGAAGTTGACCTGTAAACAACTTGGAGCGTCTCCTGGCTAGGCGCCAGGGAGAGTCTACCAGAATTGAGAAGTCTATCTGGGCAGAGGCATGAACTCCCAAGCCGAGAACTTCTCTCGTGTCATATCAGACTCTCGCTCTATAAACCAGTTTAAAAGAAGGGAAAGCAAAGGCTGTATCCCCCAAACTCCTCCTGGTGAAAAACCAGTCGCCTAGCCAACGTAACGCTCTAGGAGAGCGAGAGAGCACTAGCTTAAAAACAACGGCTTCGAAGTAGCTAGGCCTAGTGTAAGCTCTGACGTTTAGGCGAACGAGGAGCAGCAGTTACAAAAAGATCCGGACGAAGATCCTTAAAAAAATCATCATGATTTAATTAAAGTCCATAGGAGGCTAAGCAGCTTTAGGCTCCTCTCCATCTGACAGAGTCCTCAAGGGAATATCAGTAGGAGGGAGAACAGCAACTTCCTCATCTACAGGAACCTTGTCCGATAAAAGCTGAGTCTCTTACTGGTGCATTAGTAGCGGACCAGAACGCAACGTCATGTAACTGCTTGACAGTCTGTGAACTGTCAACAACTGAACTGTCAACCACAACAGGTGCGTGAGGACGCACTGCGTCCACTCGAGACTGCTTTGACTGCCTAGACTGAGCAGTCAAAACAACTCTAGAATGCGGAGGTTGACGCACAGCGTCAAAACAAGTCAACTCCGATTGTTAGTGAACGTCTTGAACGTCAACAGGAGCATCAGCCAGTGGCCTAACGTCCAAATGCGGCTGAAAAACCACACGAGACCGCATCGAGTGTGGTTCTAAACAACCTGACTGACGTGACTAAGCTACGCCAACGTCAACAGTAAGCACAAAGGAACGTTAGGTTGGCTGAAAGCCAGGATATCGATGAGATAAACGGCTAGACTCAACGGACTAATCGGCAGAATAGTCTTCCATAAGGGAGGCAAGCATATACTGCATGTTTTGCCATACAACCCCTTAAGGATCAACGGAAATGGTTGTGGTAATAGACGAGGGTAACGTCTGTGACCGCAACACTTTGCCTACAAAAAAAGACTCTCGGAGTCTGTGTTACGCTTTTGTTAGGCGGAGAGCAGTTATCCAATGACTGCATAGGGTCAGAGCTGTCCTAATGGCTGTAACCAGGACGCTGGACCTGTCCTGAAAGGACTGACTTTCGCTTAAGGGCTCCGAAACCTTGTGACAGGTTTCTTATGCGAAAAGCCTACGGATGGCGAGGAGAAACAACGTCTCTCTCGTCTTATGGTAGGGGAGATCTTGGTAAGATACCCCCGATACCATAGAGGGAAAACGTCTGTTCGTTGGTCAAGGCCTCTCGAACCCATAAGTCGTTTGACATTACTTCTCCCCTGGGCTTGGGAGCTTGTAAGAGGTCCCGGACTAGGTGAACGACAGGCACGAACAGACGAACCCTCGGACGCAACACTGTAACACTTTGCGCCTCGGACGCAACACTGTAACACTTTGCGCATATCACTTTATCACTTCGATTTTCTGTTTTGCACTTATTTCTACCTGAAACACGCAATTCTACCCTTCATTAAAAGGTAGTAATTGCGAAATTAGTCGTAAAATGCAAGCTCATAATACCAGCAAAAAACAGAAAACATATTTTAATGATAAAAAGAAAAATCAGTGGCTGGGAAAGAGACTAAACACTAGTTCATATAACTACGTTTTCAATCTCTCACCGCACATAGCCTGGGGACGAGAATAAAAACCTAAAAACGTTTTATCCTTCCTCCCCGTACAGCGACTAGGGACGTGAGTAACACGAGAACAACGTTACCCGCTTGAACGGAACGTTTTCTCTCCTCTCTCTCCCTCCGTCTCTATCTCTCTCTCTCTTTCTCTCTTGATTTCGCACCTAAGAGAAGAGCTCAATTATATATCGTCAAAAAAACATGTTATTTGACTAAAGGAAAAAACTGAAAGGTTTTTCAAATAAAAAGTTCCTTTAAATTAGAATTTAAAACATTTAAGCTAAGAAAGAATGAACAAAACGTCAGAATCGATTTACTCTTACTGCAAAGTGAAACCGTGATACACTCTCTCTCTATCGTAACGATAGAGCGCATGTTGAATGTCCTGAACGTCAACAACTACGTAGCATAAAAACTTAAACGTTAGTTCATCTTTGAAACAGTACGAAGACTATCAAAGAAATTCTTTCATAAAAAATTACATTTAAAAAGTTTTAAATCCTTAGCTCTTTAAAAGCTAAAGACGATATAAAGGGCTCAACGTTGATTAACTTCGGTTTCCAAGTTAGGACCGCCTACTCTCAGGAAAGGTCTATATAAACAAAGCATTAAAATTATTTTTATATGTTTATAAAAAATGGAAAGTTAATCGAAGAGGCCTAATAAAGGCGGAGAGATATAAAATATATAGAGGAAAATCTATAACGTGATAAGATAATTACTAAAAGCCTAAACACACTTCCGTCTAAGGGAAGGGTCGGCCATTTAAAAGTGAAAGAAAGTCCATACTCTCTTTGTCACCATAATTAAATCTATCCAAAACGAGTTCAAGTTTTAAGATGAAGATAAAACACCTGCATAGCGAAAGCTCAAAACTAGAATAGTGTACTTCACCAAATAGTTGTGAAAACAAATCCAGTTAGCAACAGCGAATTAGTAGGTCTTGCCGGTAGCCCGACAGAGAGAAAATTGAGTTCTTTGTTTACAATGAGTAATGGGTATCTGAACGACAGATGGCGCTGTTGAGTACACCCCCTACCTGTGTAGCGATCGCTGGCGAATTTTTACGTAGAGTTTTTCTGTCGAGCAACAGAGTTGCAGCTATTATAATCACCGGCTAAGTTAAATATTGAAAAATTGTAGATAGGTTATCCACCAATTAGGGGACATTTTTCTCACCAAGGGGTCCACAACTCTGCCTTGTGACATATGATAACTGAGAAAAACTGAGCTACAAACCTGTGTCATAGATACCAGCATTAGCAACATTCTGTATGTAAAAACTTGAAATATATTCCACAGTTTTCTGTATACAGTATGTTGAGGGGTTTAGTACCAACCTGCATTTCCTTTTGTGCAACCCCAGCTAAAAGAAGTGGGTGACTGGCATAGCCCACAGCAATAGGAGCTTCCTTGTGAAAGCTCATATCTGCTCTTCTTATGATGCCAACAAGGTGACCATCTCTCACAATTCCTTCATTTCCCCGCAGTGGCTGGCTACTGGAATATGTACACAAACTTTAAATATGCTAGGGAAAGGGGTTTATCCTATTATTCATATCACTGACCTTAAGATTATCTGACATTCTTGTCATTAGGAAACGGGGAGTAATGTGTAGAAAATTATCAATTTGATATAGACTCTTAAGTTCTATTTTGAGTGTAATGGGACAGTGGCCTATAGAAAGGAGATAGAAGCCACCTCATGCTGAAAAGAAGTGGGCTTTAGGTAAGAGAAAAGGTAGGATTCATTGATCTGATAACCTTGAAAACCTTGGATCAGTGCATTTTTAGCAACATATCTTTTATTTGTTTCTAGTTTGACTCATGGCTATTAGTATTATTACTAGCTAAGCTGCAACCCTAGTTGATAAAGCAGGATGTTATAAGCCCAAGGGCTCCCAACTAGGAAATCAGTCTTGTAAGGGAAAGAAATAATAAAATAAATAGAATAGTGTGCCTGACTGTACCCCCAAGCAAGAGAATAAAATCAGATTTATGATGGCCTACATATACTTACTTACTTTGATGGCTGCTTTTCCAGTCCCATACAGCAGGGGAACCCCACTCTCTACAGGACCTCCACTGTCGTTTTACCTTATTCGTCCAGAGTATTTAACGTTTCATGTCTTGTATCCTTCATTTACTGTTAAATCGTCACTGTCAAAAGACTCATGAAATATGAAAGTCTTCAATTTCCTCTTGAAAGCTTGAAAGCCTTAGTGTCTTCAATCATTTGAATGTTTCGTGGGAACTTATTATATAGTCTCGGGGCCTCATATTTAAAGGCTCTGGAGCTTACAGTAGACATATATTTAGGTTCCAATAGTTTAAAGCCATCTGTAACTATTCTCATGTCGACACGATTTGTTGGCTGTGCAATATGTAGCAATTCTCTTGGAAGTATTTTGGACGCCCGGTTCTGATAACTTGGTGGGTTATTGTACATATTTTAAATTCAATTCTCGCTTTAATCGGTAGCCAGTGTAAATCGATTAGTATAGGGGTGATCCTTTCTTTAGGTGGGACACCTTTTATCAGTCTTGCTCCTCTGTTTTTTATATTTTGTAATTTCTTAAGTCGTACTTTTGGTAAATTGTAGTGGATAGAGTTGCAGTAATCAATCCTGGTAATAACACAGTTTCTTCACAGAATTTTCGTCCAGGTACTTTTTTATCAACGCAATATTTCTTAGATGATAACCAGCAGTTTTTATTACATTATTTATTTGGGAATTGAGAGACAAGTTACAGTCAAGAAATACACCTGGCTCTCGAACTTTACTAGATATCGGCAAAGAGTCATTATTTATGTTCATTTGAAGATCACCTAGGTTTCTCATGCTGTTTCCCTTTCCCACCACCATGAATTCAGTTTTGTTCTCATTTAGTTTTAGTTGTTTAAATGTCATCCATTCTCTAACACTATCAAGGATTCGGTTTAGAGTTTCAGTAGTGTCATGTATATCATTTATGGAGAAGTACAATTGTGTTTGTGTGTCATCTGCAAATAGTTTAAACTTCACGCCATGCCTTTGTAGTATTTTCAATAGACCAATAGTATAGATGCAGAATAAGATTAGGCCAAGTATACTCCCCTGGGGTATCCCTCTGTTTAAGGGTTCATATGATGAATAAGAGTTTCCAATTTGTACACAGTAATTTCTACCAATTAAGTAGTCTTTTAGGTATTCGAAGGCTTGATCTACAATGCTTGTAAATATAATCAAAGCCAAATACTTACTTTGGTGCTTCCAGGATTAGCCGTGATTTTGTAATTCCATTGGCAGCCTGCTGCATCAGTGCTATTTTACCCAAGAAGTCTCTATCTGATTTGAGGTCTTCTGGTGACCAGATCCCAGCTTCTAAAGGCGAATCATTAGCCCTCATGTCCTTCTGCCAGCTGGGAATGCCTGAGAATGATGTAGAGAAGGTTTTACGGATTAATCTTGTTTTTCTTGATTTTTGTTAGTCATTTAGCAAAAATTTAATACATGTGAAGGCTAAATGCACATGGTAAGGAATTTAAACGTCAAAGGTATATGAAATGTGTCTAGTTTAAGGGTGCATCTATACAACTGGGCAGTGTCCTTCAGGCAAACATAGTTACTATAAAACAACGCCGAGCAGTAATGAGCATGGATGATATTAGAAGTGAGAACGCGACAAGCAAACAACCTCGCTCCCGAGTTAGAGAGTTTGTAGTTTGGGCAAGGAATTACAACACTAGCAGGCACGCCATTCCAAAAGAAATGTTAAACTGGAGGTTGATTTTGGTTTTGTACCACAAAAATTTTATCTTTATGGTTTATCTGTTCAGTAAATGGTTGTACCTTCTCTAAAAAGATTCCAAATGTATTCGGGTCTATTCTTGCTGTTTATGTAAAATCCTTTAAAGTGTTGCCAATATAATGCAGTGGTGTCTTTTTTTCTTTCTTTCTATTTTCATTTTGATGTTGCTGCTCACCATGACAACGATATGGTATCTGACTGCACTGGACTAGAATAACTAACAAACTTTGACCTCAAAATTTCTAAGTATCTGTGTGTAGGTTTTCAACTTTGCCTGCAGTCTTTGCATGGTGAACAAGTAGAGACCATGGGGCTAAGCAAGATCTGATAGTACTGTTTGTTGCCAGATCCATGCATTTAGTTTTTATGTTTCTGACATCATCGTTGCTCATTCCTGCCATTCACTGTGATCTGGTAACGATGTTTTTGTCAGACAGTGCCCAGTATTTTTGGTGAAGACCAAAATTTTTTTAGGGTAATTTGATTTTTTTTTTGACAAAATATCAGAACTAATTTTTGATAAATGTAAAGATGTAAATAATAATAGTAATGAAATAAGAATTATGAATATAGCACTTTATAGCTGGTTAGAATGGAAAATTTACTTTATAGACATTGTTACAGTGCAGCATAATGATTTGAAAGTCTGCCGAGAAATAATCAGAGCTTCACCTCTCTCTAACTGAAGGACATTGAATGCTCTGTATCCTGCATTACGCAATCCTATTGGTGTTCCTTCAGTTATGAGGACTTCATAGAGGCTAACGAGATCCTCTACTGGTACATGTAGTTCCCACGTTTCAGGACCATACCTGCAGACTCTGAAGACTGTGTCGTCTAGTTTACAAAGGCAGTGGGTATTCACAGGAATATTTCCTCCAGTTATTCTTGCTGATTCCAGAACCCTAAGACTTAGGAGTAAATTATAATAATGAAATGGATTGGAGATGAGTGTTGAGCACTTGGGTCCTAAAGACAACCTTAGTAATCATTATCATTAAATTTGGAAATTTAGTCATTAATATTATAATTTTTTTTCATTATTTCAGTAGAAATTATTCAAGTGGGGCCTCTTTGAAATTTTTACATTTTAACCTACAGTTGATAGTTACAGGTATAACTTCTTTTGATATGTTGAGATAGTTTAAGAAATGGAATGAAATATTATAGACACTGAATTAAAAAGTCCTTTCAAATTGTACTGATATTGTAGGGATATGTAAAAGTTCTGAACAAAATGTCCTTAAGAGTTTAACCTCTACCTCAAAGGGCCTACAAGTAGAAGACATGCCAGTTCACTTGTTAAGGTCTCAAAGGTGACATGAAGTCCTTTATCCAAACACATATCCCGTAGGAGCCTTCGAACATAGGGTCCAAATCCGCTGTCACATTGAATTGTATACTCAAAACTGCTTTCGCAAGGCAATCTGAAACATAATGTGATTATTTTCAACATCAAGCTTTCTGTTTTACTGAGCATTTCAAGTTTTTGTTGTCATATGAGCGTTTCTGGCATCTCTGCAAATTATCTTGACAAAGTTTTCACGTATCCACCTGTATTTGTAGCTTAATTGATGTTACAATATACATTTAATACATAATACTGCCTAAGTGAGCATGCATAACTTCAATTTTACGCACACATATGTAGTATTTATAAGTGGAATTCATGGTGTCAAGATGGTAAAAAATGCCAGGAAGCATGTTCATGGGTTTACCACCTTTTTTAATTTTGTACCGGCCAACTTTGGTGATGAAGCCGAGAACTTTTATACAGTACTCACTACTGGTTGAAATAGTATCACTATTAGAAATTTAAATGTAGCTTCAATTTTACCATCAATGATGCCTAATGCTCAGAAATATCAGTAAGATGGTGTTTGCTTTTGCAGACAATTGGTCTTCGACTAACTGCTTGCAAGTGCTTTACCCGGCACAAACACTGATCACAGAGATGAGCTTTGGCTCTTTCCTCCTCAGCTACATGGTGTTGGGTCATAAATCACGTGGCAATCCAAGTATTGAAGCAGGAACTTGATCCAAGTCGGGATGACTTGCCGGTAATCCATTAAATTTACTGCCTAACTAGCGCTCTGTTCCTTATCCACACACTCTCAACCACTTGCATCACACCCTCCAGCTACTACTTCACTACTCTAAACATATTCCTACACACTTGAACTCGTGCTCCTTTACTCAAATCTATACACGTCTTCCTAGGTTGCGGGTTACTCAACAAGAAGGCCACTTTGCTGTTCCTTTCCTAATTTTCGTCAACATCTCCCCCACATAGTTCACTCTTGACATTGGCTCTCCCTTGGGTCAGACCACATGCCCCTCTGATCTCATGATCATGTTACATTCTCATAAACATACCCACAACAATCATACACCAGTTAACATTGGTAACTACTCGATTACCAATGACATTCCTCAGCATTGCTGTCCATCTGTCATTCACCGAAGCAGGCTACTGTCACTCCCTGTACAATCCACTTGCTACCCCTTCCCCCTCTTCATGCCCTGCTTTGCTTGTGTCATCCTTTGCCCCTTAAGGCATGGATCTATCATCCTGTCTTGATCTTGGCGACATGTTTTACTGAATAATGCCTCCATTTGAATGGTATCCTCTCTCTCAGGTATGGGCATGATTTTCCTGTTGTGATTCTCAATCATTCCACCTTGAGAGTTTCAGAGAGGGGCAATGTTTTCCACCAACACTTCATCTTCTGGCTTCCTTTCTAGTAACAGTCCATCTATTATACCACCAGTTTCAAATGCTGTCCCCAACTGCAGCTCTCTCCAGATTGCCACTCTGCTTTGCCCACAATAAATCATGGTGAAATACAAACTTCACCAGTAATTTGTTAAATCCACAGCCAGTCTCGTTTAAGTTGTTTCTACCCAAATCTCTCCACATCTATCACAGCCTCTGACCAGTTTCCGTACAGCTTCACACGTGATGCCAGAGTAGATATTTTTGTTAGGAAGATGGTCCCATATGGTGCATCTAATACATCTCCAGGAGACCCTGTTCTGCAGTACAACACACCCTAGCTTTTTTGTCTGCAGACTCCTCAGGCTCCTCCAACCATGCCCTCTTTAACTTGGTTAGTGCATTTGCCTTGTTATTTTCTGAGAGTACAAATGAGACATAATTTCAAATGGAATTTCTTAGTTAATTCTTCAAAGATTCTCAATCAAGGCTTTGATACCTTTTGAAGCCCCTGTTGTACATAGCCTTTCACCAACTGAGCGTTGTGGCCGAGTCCATTCAAAGCTCAAAGTTGCACAATCCCAATTTCAACGTTAGGTTAATGACCTTCTGCACCACATCCAACTCTGCCATGTAGGTATGATTGCAATGATTCCTTTTCCTCAAATATACTCTACTGTACTTCCATTGTTACTGCTGTCACCAAACTAACAGCATCACACCACACTACCCCCGTTTCCCTATTTGGCACATATCGCATCCCTTTTACTGAATCCTCATTCTTGGCCCTCCCCATACTTCACTGATCATTGCCATTGACTTCTCCCCAATCCTATCCTCCCATTTCATTCCCTCGGCTCCTTTTATGTAGCAACATTCTGTTCTAAGCCATCAAGCAATGTGGCAATAACCTACCAACCTAACCCATACTGGGAACAACTCCCTACTGCCTAGGCTGTCATGAACTTCCAGAACTTCATTCCATTGTCAGACAAATCTCCCTGCATTGTCCTTATTCAACCTCTGTCCCAGAGCTGCTCTGCGGTTCAAGGGCTATGGTGGTTTTGCGGTTAGCCTAAAACTCCCTAGATGTTTCGTTACTATTTCCGCTGTCACCAAGTTTTGTCAACCGGAATATCCTCAATGTTGGAGTTGGTATCTGACTTCACTTTTCTTTGCCAGGACCATCTCAAGGACTACTGCCATAGTAGGTGGTGCAGGGTCCAGACATTGTTAGACAATAAGCTTTACCCTTGTACTTCATCATCTGATGTTTTCTCAGCTTTTTGGATATATGGAGCTACAGGTAGGCTCACTTCAAGTCAACAATGGCAGTGGCCTTCGTCATCTATCTCCACTGTGGGGTTTCCCCACACACACACATCCATGACATTATTACTAGTATGACACCACATTATTATTCACTTTTTTATTCCTTTCCCCATGACTCCTGTATCCCATCTGGAATCCATCCATCGATCAATCAGCCTATCACATTTCTCTTTCATGCCTCCTTCCAGTGGATGTTCATAGCAGCTCTCTTTATTTGAGGAAGTACTGTACCATCCAATGCTGTCCATGTAATTCAGCACGGATATCCAGTTCTTTGATTGTTAAAAGGACAGGTTAATGCCTGCCATCCATGCATTTTCTTTTTAAATTAATCGCACACATAGCCCATACAAACCTCACTCCATCCTCACGTATGGTTACAGCCCCAATTGGTCAATCACATCCATCCCCATCACAACTTCCACTCCAGCGATGATGCTGTCTGCTACAATGGCATTCACTCACACTAGCTTCCCATGCACCCTCGAGTCTACCTCACTTGCATCCCTGTAACTAACCTCCCTGCCTTCCAATGCCCCCCACTTCTCTTCCCTCAGCCTCAACCTCAACTAGTGGTAGAGAGCTAGGAAGCGTCTTTACTTATCTGAAAGGGTGGCTAAAGGTACACAAGTCTTCTTATGGTCATTTTCCCCTGGTGCATCATAGCGATATGTCTATTATCTCATCACACCAGTAGCACATTTCAGTTGGCTTTAGTTCCATGCACTCTCCCCATATAAGGACATCGACATCTAAAGAAATGACCCCTAAATGTAGGAGCCTCTCCCCATCCACCAACTCGGTCATCACTCCAGTCAGCATGCCAGCTCTTTGGCTGGACTACAACCACTCCTTTAGTAGCCACTGCAGCAATATGTGGTGTGTTTTAAGACACCCTTGTCCTAGTTTTCGTCACCCTTTCATGGGCATAGTCTCAAAAATGGGTGCTGGGTGTGTCTGTGCTGAGTTTTATATACCCATGGAAGTGATTAATTTGACTGATCATAATCGTAGAATACGTAATTTTTAGTTTCATTTACGTTCCTCTGGTCTTTCGAAATCCAAGTATTGATTTATCTCATAGTAATTTGTTGCTGTCAATCTTTCCAAAGACATTAAGCAGGAACATCGGATGTCTGCTTTCTACATACAGCTGATGCCCTTGCCCTTCATAATGGGATAGATAAGAACCTCATTGTTACAGGATAGCATATATTTGCCAATAAAAATGTTATCAAGATTTTATTGGACATCCACACATGAATGTCAACTTAGCAGTTGTCTTTAACCATATGCCTTGTACCCTGCTAGTATGGCCAATCACAAGGTTTTGTTGGTGCAAACATCCACTTGCCACTCACTCGATCTCAGCTTTGCCATCTGCCTATATGTAACACTGAACTCAATTTAAAGGCTCAGACAACAGTGTCTTCATGACACCATACTTTATTTCAATTTGTATTTGATAGTATCCAAAGTTTACTCTGGTCAAAACTACTGTGTAAAATTTTATACACTGCAGGTATCATCTGTACAGTAATAATGATTCCAATTGTTTGAAAAAAAAAAACTGCTTTCAATCCCCATCACTACATTGAACTACCCATCTTAATAGCTCACTTGGCTCCAGTGCCTCTCTTCAGCCTTGAATAATCATGTACAGGGTTCAGACCATACCCTGGCCCATCTCACCACAGCATACGTACTACCATCCATCAAACTTCTACAAACCCCCTAATTGGTTTTTTCTTCTTCAACACTCTTTAAGTTATTTCAAACTAACTATAAAGATAGACTGTGATGTGAGCCAGATATTGCCTTTCAAATATCACAGGCAATCTAATAAGGATTAGCAATTCACTGACCTTGTACTTTCATCTTGACTGAAGACTATAACATTAGCCTCAACACCAGCATTCTTATTGAGGACTAGTGAGTTCGAAATATTTCCCCCTTTCTTCTCGATGTCCTCCAAGAACAACCACGCCACCGCTTTCTCTGCATCTTTGCCAGTTAGTCCCATTTTTCCAGAGGATGTCCGGTTTATGATGGCTGATGTCGTTTTCATTGCCTCATATTCTGACCTTATCTGTTGGTTGTATACTGTTCATACTATTGGTACAACTTATCAATTACTTAAAGGTTTTTCTGGGTCGACCTGTGACGTCCGGCGAAAAAGTCCTTCTTTGTACTTTTTCTGATATAAATCTTCCAAATATACCAGAGAAAATTAAAAGCATGGAATGCAGAGGTTACAACCCTCGCGCGAGCACCTTGTTGGTGTCGTATATCTAAAAAGGGCGTTTGTAAAACACTATTCACAGGCTGTCTCCCATTTAGATAATCCCTTCATCAAAGGGGGAGGGCCGTGACAGGCCCTAGAGAATACAGTTGGGATACCCTACCGACACCTACCACTCGCGCTCACCAGGTCATCCTTCTGTTTTGGACTTGACCGCAAAGTTGATAAGATTTTTGCCCAGTGTTTTTCGAAGTGATTGTCGTTAATTCAACATGACTGACGTTGATACTTCACCCTTACCAATGTTAAGTACCATAGTTTGTTTTGGCAGCTTTTGACAGTACCGGGCATTTGTTCTGTTTCCAATATGGTGGTTTTTAGTTTTGGAAGCGATTGTCCGGCCGAGGTATCGGCAGCCATTTTGGGTTATGTTCGCTTCGGTAAATATTCTAGTTAATTTTGCCCATCTGGTACTCTGTCATCTAGGTTATATCACTTACATTTTATGGCCTTTTAGTGTTATCATTAATTTTTACTATGGTATTTATTTGCTTGCAAGTCCAATTTGGACCTACGAAGAATAGCGAATTAAAGTTTAGCGATTTAGTCTGTTAGTTTGTACTCGCCTCAGAGGCTTCGATTTAGACTATATCCATGTTTATTTGTTACGTTGTCGTTATTCTTCGTTCTTGGTTATTACTAAGAAAAGCAATCAATTTTATTAATGTTCTTGTTTTATTGTGTGATGTTAGTTTTTTTTTATTATGTAACCTTGAGAGCGAAAACAGAGACTGCTCGTTCCCTGTTCTACAGATATGAGTTATCCCTTCTCTCGTTTTCTTTGTTAGCTCGAGTAAGAGAGGTGAATTTCCCGTTCTCCGTTTTTATACGATCACGAGTTATTCAGGCCTCCTCTTAGTATCAGAGTTGATGATAGTACGTTTAATATTATAAACGTTTTTATTGATGTGGTTACTGTTAATATAGCTAACACTATTAATAGGTACGTTAGTGTATGAGTCATTAATTGGGGTCGTTTTATACCGACACCCTTAGCTCCGTGAGTTATGCTTAGCTCCGCCTTGAGTTATGCTCCGCTATATGGATACTCATTGGGTGAGAACTAGTTAACGTTCAGGAGCAGATTTTTGGAGTGCAACGGTGAAATCCGGCACTCGGACTCCGGCTGAAGCCTTTTACACACGAACCTTTGTCATGTTTGATCATAATTACACCGTTACGGCCGGCTTCACGGGAGATAACACAATCATTCATTGAGGTTAATGTTATCGTACCGGGAACGGTCACGATATCACGGTGACGGGCCTTTGCTACCGGATCTCCGGTACAAACAGAGATCAAGCAGACGGCCAGAACCGGAGTTAACAATGTGATACCGATGAAGACTTCACAGTTTCATTATTACGGTCCCTTTTTCATCGAATCTCCGGCTTCACTGGAGATAACACAAACATTCAGTATTAGAGAATGTTATCGTACCGCTGAGGATCACGTTTTCACGATGACGGACCTTTGTCACTGGTTCTCCGTTACAAACAGAGATCAATCAGACGATCAGAATCAGGGTATGAACCCTTTTTCATGAATAATCACAATATCGTTATTACGATCCTTTTCATCGAATCTCCGGCTTAACCGGATATCGTACAGGCGATCAGCATTGAGGTTAATATTAGTTTTCCTCTGGTGTTCACGTTGTCACTATGACGGACCTTTGTACCGGGGATTGTTACCGGAGCTCTGGTACAGACAGAGATCACTCAGACCACGGGTGGCCAATCTCTTGTTTTTGCTGTAAAGGAAAGGATTTAACATGAATACAAAGTAAACTGTACTTACTTTAATGACACTTTGAATTTGCGTTGGTAATATTCATTAGTTATTCTTGAAAGTCCAAATAAAAATATATGAACATAACTATGCCTATATTTATGCATATATTTAATTCTAACTATGTATAAATATGGATAAATATCCATACAACATCGTGTTCAAATAGAAATAAATTGATTATGCCTATATTTATGCATTTTCAATTCTAACTATGCCTAAATATGAATAAATATCCATACAACATAGTGTTCAAATAGAAATAAATTGATTGTGCTTATATTTGTGCATATTCAATTCTAACTATACCTAAATATAAATAAATATTCATACAACATCGTGTTCAAATAGAAATAAATTGATTATGCATATATTTATGCATATTCAATTCTAACTATGCCTAAATATGAATAAATATCCATACAACATAGTGTTCAAATAGAAATAAGTTTCCACTCAGTACTGGGAACCAAACGTTGGCCCCTTCTAATGAAGGGCCGGGTCGAGACTAACCATGCCATGAGAGGCTATCTACTGTTCCTTGAAACTCTGGTCAGTGAACAGATGAATCAATAGAATACTAATAGCCAGTAAATAATGTTAGACCCGGTTCTGAACGTCTGAGTCAGGGGTGGCCAACCTGTGGCGGATGCGCCAACAGTGTCACATTTCATGAATACAAGTGTCGAACTATACCACAAAAGATAGTACATTAAATGATTTTTCTTTAAAATTGATTTTTATGAGTTATACAGCTGATCCCAGCCTGTGAATAGGATCACTAACCAAAGTTCAAGGAACATCCAGACTTATGTCCCCTTTCTTTTACAGAAGGTTCGCCTACATGGTTCCCGTCAGGATGATGATGAATCTCTCTGGCCTGCAAGAGAGGCTCTCCGCCCTTGGTTATCAAGGTTGGGAAGAAATGCTCCATCTAGAGGTCCCTATCTCCTCAGAGTGTCCTCTCTAAGGTTGGACGACGACCCCATGGACGGGCAGGTAGGTGGGGATGAATTTTGAGCCTTCAGCTTTGCAATTACCTATGTCACCGACCTAGGACCCTTAATGGATCCTGATGTTCATGTTACCCTGCATAAACCGTGACTGCTAAAAGCAACACATTCTAGGGAAAACCAAGGGGCTATGACGGAGCTCAAAAGTATGGTAGTGAGTCGGATCCGTTCAGGAACTCAGAAGTTTCCCCCTACAGCCCCAGGCATATCGAAGTAACCTCCTTCGATAAAAACAACGCATAGAGATTTGCCTTACATGTTCCATATATAGATGGTACCATAAATCTGGATGGCATAGACGTTCTCCCTCTGGGGGACCTAGAATTTACTCCCAGGTACTAGAATTCCCGTTCAACGGATTCGTTCGATTGAAAGAGATTGCCTTGGTTAGGTTAGACAAGGTACCGAAGGTAACAGTATTATTTCCTAAAGGGCAGGCCCGATCTGTCTGGACCAGGATGTTGTCAGTCTGGGGGGTACGATAATTCCAAGATCTGCCCTTCCAATTCGACCTACACGTTTGATGGTCTGATCGGGTTAGTTGTGGGAAATACGTTCTGTCTGAGGCCTCTATCAGACAGGAATCGATAGTCGGTTACCCACTCGTCATCACAGCCTCCCTCTGATTCGACGTCTATGCATCCAAATCCCCCTCATCAGGTGGTCTACCTCACTGATTCACCAGGTACACAGCCCAACCCCGTTGGGATGTTTTACCTGCATACAGCCCTAGATCCGAACCCTCAGGCTCCTCTCGTGGACACCAGAGAGGAAGCTACAGGAGTAGAAGACAGTCTCGACATCGAGACGGACCTAGAAAAAAGGGGGCTCGGAGAAGGAAAGTACCTAGATTCACCCCCTCACAACGCGGTGGTCCCGGTAGGGGGTAGACTTTACCACTTTTGAGACCATTGGACCTAAGGTCTGTGGGCTCATAGCATAATCTCTAAAGGTTTGAGGTGAAAATGGCCACAAGGTCCTCCTCCTCCACCAGTGACCTTCTCCCAGAAATCCACTCCCATCCTGGAAGAGTACACCACAGGGTTACTCAAGAAGAAGCAATCAAACGGGATCGATCACTGAAGTTCCAAAGCCACCTGTTCACAATTCCGAAAAGGCTTGGCGGCATTGAGAGTGGACCTGGACTTGTCAAGCTAAACTCTTACATTCTCTGCGACAAGTTCCGGATGTTGACTATCTCTCAGGTACGGACCTTACTTCCCTGTAGGACCGTCACCACCTCTGTCGATCTTACCGACGACTATTATCTTGCGCCTTTAGCTCGAAACTTCTCTTCTTATCTGGGTTTCCGCCTAAGCAGGAAAGCCTTTGTGTTCAAGACATGCCCTTTGGCCTCAACATTGATCCCAGGATATTCACGAAACTGGGAGAGAGAGTGTTAGAACAACTCAGGAACCAAGAAATACAGATCATTGCTTATCTGGCCGGTTGGCTCATTTGGGCCCGGCCGGTCATAGAAGGCAACAGAGCTACGAAGGAATTATTTCAATTTCTCGACAACCTGTGATTTCGGGTCAATCTCCAAAAAATCTCGCCTGCAACCATCAGTCCGCTTAGAATGGTTAGCCATTCAGTGGGACCTTTCGAAGCACACGTTGTCTCTCCCTTCCAAAAGGTAAGAGGAATAGTTTCCAAGATCAAAAAAAAATTTTCTCAAACACAAACAGGTGTCTGAAGAGCCTTAGAAAGTATCCTCGGACTTTTCCAATTCACTTCAGTAACAGATCTAATAAAAGCCAAACTCAAAGACATCAATTGAGTTTGGAGAAAGAGAGCTACAGTACCTATAAGAGACATGGTCTCGAAGGTCCCCTCTGTCTTGAAAATGAGACTACGCCCATGGTCCGAACCGAAGGACCTCTCCAAATCGGTTCCTCTACAATTCCCACCTCCACAAGTGACATTCCATACAGCCGCGTCTCTAAGTGGATGGGGGGGATTACTCCGAACATCAGATGTTTCAGGTTCTTGGTCACTCTCCATGAAACAGTCCCATATCATTGTTCTCAAAGCCATGGCAGTGTTCTTGACCCTGAAGAGAGACTCTCCTCCGAGGTCGACCCACATCAGAGTAGTGTCAGACAGCACAGACGCAGTACACTACGTCAACAGGGGAGGATCCAAGTCACCCAACCTGAATCAGATCCTGGTCACTATCTTCGACTGGGCAACAGAAGAGAACTGGTTCCTGTCAGCACCTCACCTAGCGGGAGGCCAGAATGTGAGAGCGGACTCACTATCCAGGACGGATCCACTGGAGTCAGAATGGTCTCTAGACATAATTTCATTCCGGTGGATACTCAGGCTCGTTCCAGGCCTCCAGGTAGATCTATTCGCAACTCAGATGAATCACTAACTTCCTTGTTATGTGACCCCAACCCTGGACCCTCGGGCTTATGCCATGGACGCATTACCCCGGGATTGGAACCATTAGAAGAAGATTTCCCTATCTCCCCCAGGGAATCTTCTAAAAACTTTTACACAAACTACGCTCCTTCCGGGGCGCAGTGGCTTTAGTACCACCTCACTGGCCAAGAACAGTTGGTTTCCTCTCCTCCTCGAGTTGAAACTCAGTCCCATCCGGATCCCGTTCCTCAAACTGACCCGAGTATCCAAACTCACTGTGTCAGATTACTCAAAGATAGCCAAAACTCTAACTTTGTGGACTACAGGAAGTTGGCAGCTCGTAGAGATGCGAACATTGAACCGGAAACGATCTCTTCATCGAATGGGACAAAAAAGGGACTCGACAATTCGCCAATATGATTCGGCCGTTAACAACTAGTAGGTCCCCTAAGAGTGCAGACCATACTCGTATGTCCCCGCATTTAGCCATCTCTTTCTTGAGGTTCCTATTTGACAAAGGCCTAACAGTTAGCACTTTAACCACCATCAAGTCAGCTTTGAAGAAGATCTACCTTGTAGGGTTCAACATTAACCTAGCTGATTCCTATTTCTCATCAACCCCAAAAACATGTGCTAGGCTTCGACCTTCGGTTCGGCCACAAAAGGACTCTTGGTCTCTGAACGGTGTTCTCAAACTTGCGATGGACACGGACAATGAATCCTGCTCTTATATCACTCTTCTTAGGAAGACTTTATTTCTAACGGCTATGGCCTCAGGTGATGGAACATCAGAACTAGCAGCTCTCACGAAACCCGGAAAACATAGATTTCCTCCCTTCAGCCGAAGTACTCCTTTTCCAGACAAAGCTTCCCTAGCTAAAAAATGAGGATCCGCAAAATAGGTGCTCCTCTCGGAAGATTATTCTTCATCCCCAGGATTTTTCTCCGTGTACAGTCACACTCTCAAGCCCCTTTTTAGCTAGAACTGCCACCCGCTCGTCTGGCCCCTTGGTTATCAGGGAACAAGGAGGTACTATTTCCATTCACGGTATCAGGCAACAAATCCTCTACTTCATTAAACATACTAATCCGGAATCATTTCCCCAGGCTCATGATATACGGACAGTAAATGCCTCCAACAATGACTTCCAGAACAGGGACTTTGATGATTTTAAAAAATATACGGGTTGGAAATCCCCTATGGTTGTCAAACGCCAATATCTAAAGATCTTACAGGCCCTTAAATACCCGACGATGGCAGAGGGGAGCCTTATCTCTCCCCATTAATCTCCTCTTCTTCCTTTCTTCCATCTCTTCTCTTCTCCCTCCTACCCACCACTCACACCACGTCGCCGCTCTCCTTGGTAGTTCGTTAGCCCTATGATATTTGCCATGTTTAATTCCTATGGTTTAACTGTTATTGTAGTTACCGTTCCTTTAATGTTTAGATATACTTAGACATGTAAGGTTTGATGACTTTTGCGATTCGACACTCAGTTGGTTCCTTGTCGTCATTATTATTTAACCTTACGTTCCCTATGTCATTTGGCTGGTTGGTAATTGGACGATTACTTTATTATATCATAGTATTGTCGTACATGGTGATTGTATTCTCCTCATTATGTTATTATTTTATTGGGCTTGGAAGGCATTCTCTGGTACCTTTTCGCCGGACGTCACAGGTCGACCCAGAAAAGGGATTTTGACGAAGGAAAAATCTATTTCTGGGGAGAGACCTGTGACGCCCGGCGAAACCCTTCCCGATTATTTTTGTACGGACCCACCCTTTTCCTTGCCAAGCCATATGTTCTTGCAGAAGGATGACCTGGTGAGCGCGAGTGGTAGGTGTCGGTAGGGTATCTCAACTGTATTCTCTAGGGCCTGTCACGGCCCTCCCCCTTTGATGAAGGGATTATCTAAATGGGAGACAGCCTGTGAATAGTGTTTTACAAACGCCCTTTCTGGGTCGAACCTGTGGCGCCGGGCGGAAAAGTCCTTCTTGTATACCTTTTCTGATAAAAACCTTCCAATTATACCAGAGAAAGATAAAAGCATGGAATGCTGAGGTTACAACCCTCGCGCGAGCACCTTTTGGGTGTCGTGTATAAAGCAAAGGCGCGTGAAATCCACTATTCACAGGTTGTCTTCCATTTAGTTAATTCCTTCGCCAAAGGGATGGGCCGATACAGAGGCCCTAGACACATCTCCATCGCCGCACCACCCACGCCACGACGCGAGCGCCATCTGAACTACATCCTTCTTTTTGGAATTCAAAAGTGTTGAATGTTTTCGTTGTGCTCTCGGTCTTTTTTATCTATCGTGGATTTATTTTGTCATGTCCGAAGCTCCATCTTCACACATTCCAATGTTAAGTACCATAGTTTGTTTTGACAGTATTTTATTGTACCGGGCTTGTGTTTTATATCCAGTATAGTCTGTTTTATTATCCCCGTCTGGCCGTTCATGGCGGCCATTGTTTGTTCACTTGTTGGGGAATTCATCTTTATCTGCCCGTTTAGTACTCTGTCACTTAGGTTCTTGGTTAAGTCCCTGGCCTTATGCCTTTAGAACCGTTATTATTTTTATTTTTATTTTTTTGCTCATGGTACTTTTTGCAAGTAAGTCCAGCCTACGATCGAGATAGCGATTTAGCTTTGTTTTTGTTTAGTAACCGCCCGAGGCGTTCGTCACTCGACTCGGTTAAAGGAACAGTGCTATTTATTTTAAGTTTTAACGGATGCTATTCTTCGATCGTAGTATTATATGGATGTACATTTTTATTTTATACGTTTATAATAGTGTTTTGTGATTTTTAGTCCTGTTTTTGTGTCCAAGAGAGCGAGAGATTGGGGTCCCCGTTTTCTGTTCGCAGTCACGAGTTACCCCTTTCTCTCGTTTTCTTTCTTAGCTCCGGTGGGGGAGCGGATTTCCCGTTTTCCGTTTTGTGCGGTCAGCGGGTTCTCCCTCCCTCACCTCTCCCCCTCTGGGTGGATGATAACTTACGAGTTATTTATTTTTTCGTGACTTTTCAATTGTTAGCGTTATTTTGGTCCGTGTTTCGCCCTCTCCCCGTTACGGCTCGGGAGTAGTTATGAACGTTATCCACTCCGCCTTGAGTTATACTCCGCCACGAGGGATTCTCAATAACTTTCGTTCTATTGTTATATTTATATTGTTTACTACATGGGACGGGCTTCATATTGTTTAGATAAGACCCTCCGGTGGCCCTTACTTCGGTCTCAGGCCACGGCCATATCCACAATAGCCTTTGTTATTACAACTGTGTTGTTATTCACAATAATTATTCAGGACCTTTCTTCTCCCTCCGGCCTCACCGGAGATCGTAAATACGCTTTACTATAATCTAAGCTTTAGTCTTTAGCTACGACTTAGCTTTTTATCTTTCACAATTGAATTATTAGCCACAATTGAATTATTCAGGGCATCTCATTATCCTCCGGCGTCACCGGAGGTCGCCCAAACACTTAACACTTAAAGTTGCCTTAGCTAATTAGCTAAGGCTCCTTTATTCAGGACATTTCATTACGATCCGGCCTCACCGGAGCTCCGGCTTCACCGGAGGTCGCCCATACACTTCACACTTATATTTGCCTTGCCTTTAGCTAAGGCTGGTGTTTGTATTTATTTTAAGGGCATGTCACTGCTTCCCCGACCCTTGGAGGTCGGCGGATTACTTTAAGCTTATTATCCTTATGTCATTAACAGAATTGGGTGCATTACAAATATACAGACAATTGAATTTTAAAGTGCCAACAATGGTATGGGGCAGTATCAACTTAAAGTTAATAGTTAGTTGTTTGGTCAAGGCAATATGGGTGCTTAGGTAATTCAGTGAGTGCCAGAACTCTAAAATAATAGGTTTTTATCCCTTATCAGAGTTTCAAGCATCACCAGACTCATGTCTCCTTTCTTTTACAGAAGGCCCGTTGTACTGCTGAAGGATGCTCTGCCTCGTTCAGCGACCCCGTTGGGCATGACCTCTGCCGGTCTCATGCCCACTGCTCCATTCCCTTTATCCAGGAACCGGGACAGGCCCAATACCCAGTGTGGTTCCCGGATTTGTGCTCGTTCTGCTACGAGTTGTCGTCAGTTCTGCTGAATGATGATGTAAGTGGGTTTTCCCTTTGTTCCTTATTTCTCGTTGGCAGACACTAATATAGACATGAATATGATATACACAGTATATTTAGGAGGGCAAACCCCCTCCTCCATCACTAATCACTGCAAATCTTACAGGCCGATGATGTCTCTCTTCGGTCAGCAAGGGCTACTCTTCGGCCGTGGGTGTCGGGCTTTGGCAGGAATGCCCCGTCTGGCGCTCCCTATCTCCTCGATGGGGATATGGCCTCCCGTCTCTTCCCAGGCTCGACTACTGCTGCAGTCTCTCCTGACCTTGCTGCCCCTTTAATTGAAGAAGTCAGGGCTACCATTTCCGTGGAGGACGAAACCCTCGTACCAATGGACATGGCTGGTCTGGATATAGACGTAGAACCCAGGGACGAGCAGGTAAGTGGTGCCGAGTTGGTGGAAACCCTTTTCTCTCCTACTCCCTCTTCTACCTCTTCCTTTCTAGGTTTTGATAACTCTAAGGCTTCTCCTCGGGATCCCTCTGCCTCCGTACGACCCAAGGTGAAGCCACTTCGAACTTATAAGACTTCAGCTTTGCCAGTATCAACGTCACCGGTCCCCGGACCCTCGACAGCTCCTGATATCCATATTGCTCCTCGTAAAACCACTACTCCTAAGAAGTCTAAGTCTACCAAATCCAAGAAAAAACCAACGGGTGACTTTCAGGTACCCTGGGCCGATCTCCTCCCCATCCAACTGATCAAAGGATTGGTCAGGGATCAAGTTCAACATCACTCTGGTGCAATAACAGAGATTAAGGATATGATGGCTACTCTGATCCGCGCCGGAACTCAGTTCCCTCCCCCTTCTGCCCCAGACGCATCGAAGCTGCCGCCCTTCGATAAAAACAATCCTTGGCGGTTTGCTTTGCATGCTCCATTCGTAGATGGCTCCCTAACTCTGGAGGGCATGGGCACCCGCCCTCTAGAGGACCTGGAGTTCTATCCCCCTGGCCTAGCATTCCCGTTCAATGGTTTTGTACGGTTAAAGGAACATGCATTGGTCCGTATGGACAAGGTACCGAAGGAAACGGTCATATTTCCAAAAGAGCAGGCCCAGGCTATCTGGGCCAGAACACTATCAGAGTGGGGGTGTATTAACTCAAAGCTCACCCCTCACAAGGGTTCCTACACTATTTTTACGACAGCGGCCTCCATCTCTTTGCCGCTCATAGACAAAGTCACAGAGCTGACTATACAGGCCATCAAAGAAGGCTCTTCCATGCCGGCTCTCAAGGAGACGGACCCCACCTCTTTGCTTATTCCGGGTTCCTCGGCAGCCTGGGATGCTGCGGCCTCTACCTTCACGGTGGGGAAACTAGACCCGGACTGTGCCTCTACTCTTTTCTCTGAGAAGCTTCCCAGATTAATAGAGAGTCTTCTCAAAACTGAGTTCGAGACCCGTACTAGACTTGCTAGGTCCCTCCAATCCATCACCTCCATGGAGTCCCTTGCATCTCTTTACCCAGAGGAAACGCTGTTCAGAGTCGCCACAAAGAACCAGCTGCTATCCTACCAAATAGATCTCCATGACTTCTGGTCAGCACGGGTTAGTTGCAGGAAGTTCGTTCTGTCGGAGGCCACCATCAGGCATGAGCCGAACAGACTGATAGCTTCCTCCTGCTGGGGTAAGACCCTCTTCCCTCAGACCGAGGTGGATAAGGTTCTTCAGGACGCAGCGAGGGCAAACCAGAATTTGCAGGTAAGGTGGGGTCTCTCAGCCAAAAAGAGGTTCGAACCCCAGAGACACACATTCTTCAAGAAGAAGCTGAGGTTTAGTCCTTACAAAGCGGCCCGGGGTACCTCGTCCCCACAGCCTTCCGCGGCCTCGACTTCTCGACAACAGGCGCCTCCTCAGCAGGTAGTCTACCTCGCTGCTCCCCCTGGTACACAGCCCAACCCCTCTTGGATGCCCTCACCTGCATACAACCCTGCCTACGAACCCTCCGGTTCCTTTCGTGGATACCAAAGAGGGAGTTCCAGAGGTAGAGGACAGTTCCGCCAACGCGGCGGGCCCAGAGCAAGGGGTTCCCGTGGAGGGAGGGGCCCTAAGTTCACTCCCTCCCAATGATGTGATGCCGGTAGGAGGGAGACTTTATCACTTCCGGGATCATTGGACCTTCAGTCCATGGGCTCACAGCATAATATCAAGGGGCTTGGGTTGGAAATGGTCACAGGGATCCCCTCCTCCACCGGTGACCTTCTTCCAGAGACCCACTCCCATCCTGGAAGAGTACACTGCGGAGTTACTCAAGAAGAGAGCAATCAAGCGGGTTCGATCCCTGAAGTTCCAAGGCCGCCTGTTTACAGTCCCGAAGAAAGACTCGTCGGCGTTGAGGGTAGTTCTGGACTTGTCGAAGCTCAACTCTTACATCCTTTGCGACAAGTTCCGTATGCTGACTATCTCTCAGGTACGGACCTTACTTCCCCGTGGGGCCGTCACCACCTCTATCGATCTTACCGACGCCTATTATCATGTCCCAGTAGCTCGAAACTTCTCTCCTTATCTAGGCTTCCGTCTCGGCAAGAGAGCCTTCGCATTCAAAGTCATGCCCTTCGGTCTCAGCATTGCCCCCAGGGTATTCACGAAACTGGGGGAGACGGTGCTCGAGCAACTCAGACACCAAGGGATACAAATCGTCGCCTATCTGGACGATTGGCTCATTTGGGCCCAGTCGCACCAGGAATGCAAAAGAGCTACGTCGAAGGTACTCCATTTTCTCTCCAAACTGGGCTTCCAAGTCAACCTCCGGAAGTCCCGCCTACAACCATCAAGCCTCTTCGAATGGTTAGGCATCCGTTGGGACCTCTCAAAGCACAAGCTCTCCCTTCCTCCCAAGAAGGTGAGGGAGATAGCTTCCAAGGTCAGGAACTTTCTCAAACACAAACAGGTGTCCAGAAGAGCTTTAGAACGAGTCCTCGGCCTACTCCAGTTTGCCTCACTGACCGATCTCCTATTAAAAGCCAAACTCAAAGACATCAATCGAGTTTGGAGAAAGAGGGCGACAATACCTTTAAGAGACAAGACCTCGAAGATCCCCTCTGTCTTGAAAATGAGACTACGACCATGGTCCGATCGGAGGAACCTCTCCAAGTCAGTTCCTCTACAGTTCCCCTCTCCACAAGTGACAATTCATACCGACGCGTCTCTGAGTGGTTGGGGGGGTTACTCCCAACATCAGATGTGTCAGGGCTCTTGGTCACCCGCCATGAGACAGTTCCATATCAATGTTCTCGAAGCCATGGCGGTGTTCTTGACCCTGAAGAGAATCTCCCCTCCGAGGTCGACCCACATCAGAGTAGTCTCAGACAGTACGGCCGTAGTCCACTGCCTCAACAGGGGGGGGTCCAAATCACCCAACCTGAATCAGATCCTAGTCACTATCTTCACCTTGGCAGCCGACAAAGACTGGTTCCTGTCAGCAACTCACCTAGCAGGAGTCCAGAATGTGATAGCAGACGCATTATCCAGGACGAGCCCACTGGAATCGGAGTGGTCCCTGGACATGCACTCCTTCCGGTGGATACTCAGGCTGGTTCCAGGTCTCCAGGTAGATCTATTCGCGACCCGACTCAATCACAAACTCCCGTGTTATGTGACACCGAACCTGGACCCTCAGGCTTATGCCATGGACGCATTAACCCTGGATTGGAACCATTGGCAGAAGATCTTCTTATTCCCTCCAGTGAATCTTCTACTGAAAGTCTTGCACAAACTCCGCTCCTTCAACGGGGTAGTAGCTTTAGTGGCACCTCACTGGCCAAAGAGCAGTTGGTTTCCTCTCCTCCTCGAGTTGAAACTCCGTCCCTTCCGGATCCCATTCCCCAAACTGACCCAGGTGGTCCAAACACGGACTGTGTCAGATTCCTCAAGGATAGCCAAAACCCTAACTTTGTGGATTTCATGAAGTTTGCGGCACGTAGGGACGCAAACATCGACCCAGATAATGTCCTCTTTATAGAATCAGACAAAAGGGACTCAACGATTCGCCAATATGATTCGGCGGTTAAGAAACTAGCGGATTTCTTAAGGACGTCAGACCATTCGGTTATGACTCCTAATTTAGCCATCTCCTTCTTTAGGTCCATTTTTGACAAAGGCCTAGCAGCTAGCACTATAACCACCATTAAGTCAGCTCTGAGGAAAGTCTTCCTGGTTGGGTTTAACATTAACCTGGCGGAGTCTTATTTCTCATCTATTCCAAAAGCATGTGCTAGGCTTCGACCTTCGGTCCGTCCTCAAAAGGTCTCTTGGTCTCTAAATGATGTCCTCAAACTGGCCTCCGACACGGACAACGAATCCTGCTCTTATATCACTCTTCTTAGGAAGACTTTATTTCTAACAGCTTTGGCCTCGGGTTCCAGAATCTCAGAACTAGCAGCTCTCTCACGAAACTCAGAGAACATGGATTTCCTCCCTTCAGGTGAGGTACTTCTTTCACCAGACAGGGCGTTCCTAGCTAAGAACGAGGACCCCCAAAATAGGTGGTCCCCTTGGAAGATTATTCCTCTTCTCCAAGATACTTCTCTATGTCCGGTCACCACTCTCAGGGCCTTTTTAGCCAGGACTGCTACCCAATCGTCTGGCCCCTTGTTTATCAGAGAACAAGGAGGTACCATTTCCATACGTGGCATTAGGCAACAGATCCTATACTTCATTAAACAAGCCAATCCGGGTTCATTTCCCCATGCTCATGATATCCGATCGATAGCTACCTCCATCAACTATTTCCAGAATATGGACTTTGATAACCTTAAGAAGTACACGGGTTGGAAATCTCCTATGGTCTTCAAACGCCACTATCTAAAGAACTTACAGGCTCTTAAATATCCAACGGTTGCAGCTGGGAGCCTTATCTCTCCCCATTGATCTTTTGTTCTTCCTTTCATCCATCTCTTCTCTTCTCCCTCCTACCCGCCACTCGCACCACGACGCCGCTTCCTTGGTGGTTCGTTAGCCCTAAGTGTATTACATATTACAGTAGGTTAATATGATTGTAACTATTATTGTTTTCCCTTGTTATTAAGTTGGGATATTCTTAGCCATGTCAGTTTTGTTGCATGTTTTCCTCTGATACTCAGAGGTTTCCTTGTTATCACTATGCCCTGTGGCTAGTTTATATTTTATGCCTACTTACCTGAATTATATATGATTTTCTTTACATGGTGTTGTTTCTCTCCCCTTATTAAATTAGTAGTTATTGTTGGGCTTGGAAGGCATTCTCTGGTACATTTTCGCCCGGCGCCACAGGTTCGACCCAGAAAAGGGATTTTGACGAAGGAAAAATCTATTTCTGGGGAGAGACCTGTGGCGCCCGGCGAAACCCTTCCCCTTATTTTACACGATCCCACCCTTTCCTTTCCAAGCCATCATGGTCAATACAGAAGGATGTTGTTCAGATGGCGCTCGCGTCGTGGCGTGGGTGGTGCGGCGATGGAGATGTGTCTAGGGCCTCTGTATCGGCCCATCCCTTTGGCGAAGGAATTAACTAAATGGAAGACAACCTGTGAATAGTGGATTTCACGCGCCTTTGCTTTATACACGACACCCAAAAGGTGCTCGCGCGAGGGTTGTAACCTCAGCATTCCATGCTTTTATCTTTCTCTGGTATAATTGGAAGGTTTTTATCAGAAAAGGTATACAAGAAGGACTTTTCCGCCGGGCGCCACAGGTCTCTCCCCAGAAATAGATTTTTCCTTCGTCAAAATCCCTTTTTTAGATATACGACACCAACAAGGTGCTCGCGCGAGGGTTGTAACCTCTGCATTCCATGCTTTTAATTTTCTCTGGTATATTTGGAAGATTTATATCAGAAAAAGTACAAAGAAGGACTTTTTCGCCGGGCGTCACAGGTCTCTCCCCAGAAATAGATTTTTCCTTCGTCAAAATCCCTTAATTCTTGACTGCAGTGTGGTAATATTGTTGGCCTTAACATTTGCAGATTTAACATTTGTGAATATGATTACTGTACAGTACATGTATTCATGTAAGGTCTTCAAATTTCTTAAAAAGTAATGTTTTTGGCTATTTTCAATATTAACAGCAAAAACAGGAAAGCATTCCCAATTACAGAAGAATGAATATGCATCAACATAAAAGGCATAAAAGCTAATATAACACAAGGACTTGAAAATTCACTTATATAACTGTATCAGTCTTCTCTACCTGGTTTTCCTCAAGAGAGCTCTTCAAGCTATCATGTCCTGTATTATATTACACCAAAACAACTCAGCCTTGACAGAAATGAGAAGGTGGAGTAGGTTAAGGAGGCTGAATTCTCAAGACCATGTATAATATTGGCTTTACTGTATAAGAAGGGTAGCATATATTTGCAACAATATATTTTGGTATCTCTGTTACCTAACCTTACGAAAGTCAAGGGATGAGTACAGGACTGTAATATACCACTTTCATGAGAATATTCTAAATCTATGTTATCGCTATATATGTAGTTACACTCTTTACTTCAATCATTATCGTCAAGGGTATCTGGATGTGTGGTGACTTCAGGTAGGATGCTGCCTCAGGTTAGTTTAACTTGGGATTTATTTTTGTTTTATATCAGACATACCTTGCATTGAATAACTGTAGCCATTTCTTATACTACAGTATATACAGCACTGTATTGTGGTACACCTCATATCCTATATTTAAAGGTTGCTCATGAATGGCAGAGGCAAGGGATAGTGACAATACCCTAGTAGGACAATGCCCTGGAGACTGACCATATATCCATATGATCAGCATCCAAGCCCCCCTCTCCACCCAAGCTAGGACCTGGGAAAGCCAGGTAATGGCTGCTGAGGACTCAGTAGGTAGATTTATAGGCTCCCCCAATCCCCCCATCTTTAGCTCACAAGGATGGTGAGGTTGCAGACGCCACAAGAAACTACTGTATCATGTTTGAGCGGGACTCTTATCTTCCATCCACCAGGATGCCAAGTCAGGGACGTTTCCAATAGGCCACCACAGTTTCACTAAGAATGATACAATTCACCCTGAGAATAAACACTTAGGATTTCTTTTACTGGATGTTAGGCAGCACTGGACAGTAAGCAACATAAAATTCTTGCAGTGAGATTTTAAAATGTAGGAAACCTCTGACCTGGTTGTAGTAAGGAGGCAGATCAAATGTATGACACTGTTTCAGGACATCCCGGTAAGGATAAATATCATGAGATGTCATTTCAAATGCTCCCTTCCAGTCATAGGGCTGCAGTATCAAAGGGCTTGATGTAAAGAACCCAGGACGTTCCCAGCAAAGAGATTCTTCCCAGAAACATCCGGCTTCTGTTAGCCTCTGTGAAGAAAAATTAGATTCATGATTGTTCTTTTAAAACATTTAGTGGAAGACCAATAATTGCTTGGGTACATGAATTTGGATAACAATTCTGGGTGATCATCCTGTTATGGAAAATAGCTGTGCAATTTTTAAACACAAACTGATTCACTACCATGTTCTGTGATTCTACAGCATTACTCCTATGTGAAATTGCAATAATATCTAAGAAACACTTGATACTGAATGCTGACTTCGAGATGCTGTGATTGTTTTGGTACTTGTAAATACAGTGCAGTAAATGAATGGATAAATAAATAATTAACTAAGCTTCTTACTTGATGCAAAGGATCGGTAATCATTGCTCGTCCAGCCAAAGGTTGATTGTCAGGAAACACTATTGAGTAATTGCTAGTGTAGGATTCGTGACTGCGCTCCTCAGCCCACTTGTGCCACTTGAGCGATTGTTTGGGAAATCGTCTGGTAAAAGTGAAAAATTTTAATCTTCCTTTTGAATGGTGAGGCTGATGGACCAGACAAACCAATAAGGGCAATGAGATAGTATGCAAAATTTAAAGAAAAGGAAAATGGATATTAGTTTATTGTATAGTATGTCTATATGAACAACTTTTCAGCTTAATTTCAGTCTAGAGATATACTTTTTCACAGTTATTCACAATCACTGCAAAGATGTTGGGAGATATTAGGATGAAGTGATATATTTAAATCAAATCCAGATAATTTTATCCCTTTACAAAATTCGGTATATAGAAAATCTTATTTTTTCCCAAGTTAGTACTGTATTCTTCAATATAGGTACCTTTATTGTTTAAACATCACAATGATAAAATATTTCCACCCGATTGCACTTAGAACTGGAGACTCTGTTCTTCTAGCATTCAAGGGGCCTTAGGATTTTCTTTCTAAAATATTCACTGAATAATTTTTAATCAAGATATCTGACACTCCCTCCATACCGGGACTATTGCTATTAATACATTTTGCACAGCATACTGTAGGCATTACTAAAGTGTCTTATTTTACCTCTTTTTCAATTTCCTTTTTTCAATCTCACTTTATAGTCTAGTCTCTTTAACTTCATAGTGCAACTGTGGAGCATTCCCCCAGCTACACCTTGGCACTGAATGGGGTTCCCAGCCTCAGCACTAGGCCTTGTTTATAAATCTTAAGATATCTGACAATGAAATCGAGGACATTTATTTATTATTGAAGATGTTTCACCTTGAAACCATGGTCACCATCTTCAGTGATCTTTTATATATGTATTTGAGGCTTGGACTTCACAACTTCATCCTCACGGACCTGCTGAGAATGACCTCTTCGTCGCTACATTGTACATCCCAATAAGGAGCATGTACTGATAAAGTACTGTACAGTATACAGTACAGTACTGTATGTGGTATGTTTATATATACAGTACTGTATAAGAATTAGTATGTATATACAAATATATATGTAGTACTGCAGTGTACAGTGATACCTCGGTAGTCGAACGACTCTATACTCGAACAATTCGGAGTTCGACCAAAATTTTCGAGAAATTTTTGCTGCGGTGCTCGACCAAAAATTCGGTACTCGACCAGCCGAACACGTGACGACCGCATGGGCTTTGTGATGATCGCGCCATCTCGGCCACTCTCGCTTGTTCGGGAAGCATCAGTTCTCTCGAGAGCGTCACTCAGACAACGCGCGATCAGCATTCGTTGTGATTTAGTGATTTTCAGTGCTTTTAATTGCTTTTTTAGCTTTCATAATGAGTCCCAAGAAAGTAATGAGTGTTAAGGGGAAGGAGAAGAGGAAAACAGTGCGAACAACGATCGAGTTGAAGAAGGAAATTATAGCGAAATATGAGAATGGTGTATGAGTGTCCGATTTAGCGGTAGAATACGGAATGGCGAAGTCGACCATTTCTACGTTTTTAAAGCATAAAGAAATGATTAAGAAGGCGAATGTTGCAACGGGAGTTACGGCGGTAACTAAGCAAAGGCCACAAGTGATTGAGGAGATGGAAAAGTTGCTTTTAATATTTATTAAAGAAAAACAGTTGGCCGGGGAAAGTGTTAGTGAAGCGTTCATTTGTGAAAAAGCGTTGCATATCTATGAAGAATTAGTGAAGAAAAGTCCGAGTACCAGTGAAAGTGATTCATTTACATTTAAAGCGAGCAGGGGTTGGTTTGAAAAGTTTCGTAATAGAACAGGTATTCGTAATAGAACAGGTATTCATCATTTTCGAAGAATACTGCAGAGGAGGAAGAAACAATTAACAATAGACCAGTTTTTCACAAAAGAAAAGAAAGCTGCTACATCAAAGCCTGTTTCTCCTCCAAAGAAGAGACAAAGAAGAGAAGAAACCCCTGAAATAGATCTGCCCACCCTTTCATTGGAGAGAGAAACAACTCCTGAAGGAGAACTACCCCGCCACATCATGGAAGGGGACTCTCCTTCCAAGCAGTAACCTCCCCCTTCCATCCTCTCCACATCCATCCCTGTATGCCATCGAACCGCTGCTCAAAGGTATGTTCACTACAGTACAGAAAATGGTTTAAAATTGTTTTATTTTAGTACAGTAAATGGTTTAAAATTGTTTTATAGGATTTTCTGACCAATTTCATACACATTTAGATAATTATTGTTGTTTAGGTACACGTTTTATTAATATTTTGGGCCTGTTCGAGTGCTTGGGAACGGAATAGAATATATACCATTATTTCTTATGGGGAAAAAAAATTCGGTACTCGAACAAATCGGAGGTCGAACACGGATCTCGAACGGATTATGGTCGAGTACCGAGGTATCACTGTATTGTGATAGCTGAAATATACCAGTCACTGTAACAAAATCATAAGAGGCATACATTTATTATTCATTTTCTGTTAATGGGATTTTACAATTTTTTATTTTAAGGAATAGTTTATATACAATGTGATGTCAATCCATCTTAGTTTGGCTGCTGTATAGTTCCCAAGGACTTTATGATAAAGGCTAGAACAGGAAATCCAATATGACATTATATAACAACGAAATATTGTCTTCCTTTCCCTAAGACAAATCTATTAGCATCCAAGACCAAGTCTCAGGTTCTATAGAACCTGTCACAGCATCTCCCATGCTGAATATGTCTGCTAACTGATTTACCTGTGGCCAGCCATATGCACATCCCATATTTATAGAATGCAGAATGAAGATGTATACCTTGACTCAAGCTTTGGGACCTTCATAATATCCCTAGTGTTGGGCTGAGTCATCTTGACCTTCTCTTGCATTAACGTCATTTTTCACTGATAGATAATCTTAATTTTTGCCAGTGATAGTAATAACTATAGTTATTATTAATATGGTAATATTATTACAGTACTATACATTATCCAATCCTCAATAAATGTGTTTTGTTTTAAGTGGAAGAACTCTCACCTACAGTCAAAATCAGCCATATCAAGTTGAGGTCGACCATTCAAGACCCAGTGAGCCAACTGCTCAGAACAACCTCCTGACAGCATAATGCCGGAACTGTTGAAGCCAAAGCCGTGGAACAAGCCTCGCACATCCCAATCTTCCCCTGAAACAGTGTCAAAGAGTTTTGAGTCTCACTCTAAAAGGCCAGTAATACAGTAGATACATACCAGTCCTCATATAAAACAAAATATAATTGACCAAAAGCTTCGAGCTGAGGACTTGATTCCTTACCTAAAAGAGGTTTTCTGTCGGGAGTAAAGGATTCAGGTCCGCAAATCTGTGCTTTGATTCCAACGTCGGCAAGTTTTGGGACTCTGTTGATGGCCCCCTCCATGATCTCCAGGAAATTGTCCATTTTGAAGTCGTACAACCCAAATGTAAAGCTTCGGTCTACCTGGTATCAGAAGAATATGAAATTTTTTTTCCATAGCTGTAGTGACATTGTCGGTCATAATCTTGTTGGAACTGGTAAAGATATATACCGGTATTTTTGAAGGTTTTTAGCTTTCTTTGATTGTGATTTAATTTTCAAACATACAGTACACATGTTTAAAGGTTAATTGCCTTTATAAATCCCTCTAACATTATAGATGTGGTGAAATTCATAGCTCAAAGATACTGTATACATTTAAAAGGCTGATAATCTTCATACAACGCACCTTAGCAGTGGGGGCATTCAGTTCGTAACCGCCGATAATTAGGGAATCTCCCTGAACCCTTAGACACATGTTTGCGTCGTGGTCGCGGACGTTGGGCATTTGACGAACTCCTGGCAGAGGTTCCATTATGACTATACAGTGCTCCATGCAGACCTGTGGCAGCCTGCTACCAGGGCCTGATAGCTGTTGTACTATGTCATCGCACCATACTCCTGCAGAAATCCAGTCAGAAGGATAAGGGTTTTATGTAATTAGGGTATATAAAATTGGTTAAGAAATCAAGTCTTGATAAATTTTTAAGGCTATTATGAATAATTCTGAGAAATAGTTTGATATGTACTGAACCATCAAGATTTCTAGTACTGTACAATATTTTCACCATGTTCCTGCAGAAATACCCCCTCCTCACCAGAGGAAAAAACTCAAGTTTATGATTTGAAAATCAGGTCCAAATTCTTATTTGGAAATATGAAAAGTATTTGTGTAAAACTGGTTGTTAGGCATTACTAAAGGGTATTTGAAATGCCTGTTAGTCCCCCAACTCCCCCCACTTTTTAGCCTTCTAATTTATCTTTGGTTTAGATTTATTTCTTCTCTCTTGCTGTGAAATCTTTCCCAAGATTTACTCGTAAGTGTAACAGCAGGGTTTTTCCCGAGTTGTGCCACAGTGCTGGAGGGCCTCCCAGGGCCCAGCATTGGCCCATAGAGCTCAAATGTCTAAATACAGCCTAACTATAAAGTCAAATTGAAAGACTCATACCTGTACAATTGACCACTGCTTTCGTAGAAATTGATCCGTGGGACGTGTGTACTCCTTTGACGACCTTCACCCCTAAGGTGCCATCTCTAGTTTGCAGCTCTTGAGCATCCACACCTTCATAGACCTAAAATACGTTTAGATATTCTTGATAAAAATTTGATTATATGAGGTATGTTTAGCTTTTAATTTATCTGATCTTTGTTACTTTTTTAGATTCAATTCTTGCATGTAGTTTATAAGAGAAGACTAAGGGGTTGGAAAAAGAATGTTTAAAGTGAGGGTTGGTCTCAATTGCAGTCGTTACTAAGACAATTGGCATGTTAATCAATCCTGTATATGATAATTGATCAACTCTGTATTTGCTGATTAATCTTCTCATTATACTGTACTGTGTGTTAACTAATTGATTTTTTATATATGAAATAGCATTATTGATTTATTATATATGAAATAACTATTGATTTTCTATACATGAAATAACATTATTAATATTTTTATATATGAAATAACATTTCCTCGAGTTCCATTTTTCATAAAAAATTTGTCCTTTGGTATAATATCCTTGTGGTTCTTTGATTGATTTATGTAATCGTAAACCTAGTAAAAATATAAATACACAGTGGAGAATTTTTGGGAAGTACAGTAGTACTATTGGCGAATCTTCTTCAAGTAATAAAATGGTCTCTAGATTTATGAAGAATGTGTTACTTGATTATCAATTACTTTCCTAATTCAACATAGTATTAGTTGTCTACAACACATGGCAATGAGTCAGTTTTTGGCTGGACCGCCAATGAATGCCAGGGAGTAATGAGTCATCTATATGGAGACATGACAGAGTCCACTCAGAACAGTACTTGGGCAAGTGATCATTACAGGAAATAAAACGTTCCGGGGAGTAGTGGTTTATTAAGGATACTCATACCTGGCACTCATTTACAGTAATCCATCCAAACACTGACCAAACATGCTTACTCAACCCCACTGACCAAAAGACACAACGGTGTAGCTAACAGGCTGTATACAAAGAAGATTGGGAAAAGAACATCAGTGAGGCATTAGATTCAAGAATTAGGGCCATATGGCCTGGATTTTGGCCCTTGAAGGTCGTTCATTGCTTAGGTGCAACTGGGGGGGAAACAATGCAGTTGCTCTACGAAGTAGAAGATATAAGTTGTTGGAAGGGGAAAAAGAGGTATAGTTGAAGACAAAAACGTGAGTGGATCTAGGGATCAAAGGAACATTGGTAAAACCTTTCAGATGTTAGTGAGGGGGTTGGTCATCAATTGAGAAAGACAGCCAAACAATTACCTGGGCGCCCATCGCACGGGCTTTCTTAGTAAGTGCTGCGCACAGAGTTGAAGGATCAATGGTACCATCGCCGGGGCTATAGAGAGCACCAGTGATGTCCCCCACATTCAAGAGAGGCCAAGAATCCTCAACTTCTCTCGGTGTTAGGAGGTGACACTCCACCCCAGTGGCTCTGCCCACGGTGAATAAGCGAGCATATTCCTCCATTCGTTGCTTTGATAAAAAGAATAAGCATAAAACATTTCTTAAACTAGGGAAACTGTTTTTTACCTGTTTTTTATTATTCATTGGAGGGCAAAACGTTCGATTAACAAACATTCCTATTTCTGTTATGTTATTACATAATTTTTTTATAATTTTCTCATTTTTATTCGGATATTAAACCGTCTATTACTGTATTTTGTTTTTTATATCATCTGGGTGTTTTTTATTCCATTGCCTTGTTGCATTAATATTAATTTTTAAAGCATTTTGATAATTTTGTGATTTTATATATATATATATATATATATATATATATATATATATATATATATATATATATATATATATATATATATATATATATATATATATATATATATATATATATATATATATATCTTTTTGTAAGGATAGGATTTTATTAGCAAATGATAATGTATTTATAAAACTTAGTTACATAACATTGATTTGCATTCAACCATCTTCATGCTTAAAAGGTCAATATAGAGTTCAAAATAGGAAATAAAAACAAAGCATCAAATTTACAGAAGGTCAGAGTTAAATTGTAAGATGAAACAAATAAGACTTGTTTTTGTGTGTGAAATAATACTAAAGGCTATAACCAATTGGCAGATCAAGAAGCAGAGCTGCTCAAGAAACCTTCTCATTGGCTGTACGTTTATTCTAATAATTTGATTCAAGAGTCTCTTTTGCAACTTCAAATACCATGGTGAGAATAACATTGTAAGTGTTAGCAACAAGTAAACAACCCTATCAAAATAGCAGGATAGTTGGAGGAGGAGACATGATGCACTGTGGACAGGTGAGTGAGATTTACTTGAGGGTTCAGTCCTGAATAATTATTATACGTTGATAAAGAACAAATTGATGGGAAAAACATATTATTGTTATTATTATTACTAGCAAGCTACAACCCTAGTTTGAAAGGCAGGATGCTACAAGCCCAGGAACTCCAGGAGGGAAAAATAACCTCATAGGAAATGGATTAACTATACATGAGAAGTAATATATAAAAAAATAGGAAATATCATAAGGTCATTAACAACATTAAAATAGATCTGTCATATAAAAAACTAGAAGAGACGTATGTCGGCCTCTTCAACATAAAATAATTTTCTGCAAGTTTTAACTTCTGAAGTACAACCCATTCAACTGCCTGATTAAGAATACCATTTCACAGTCTCATCACAACTGGAATTAAACTTCTAGAGTACTGTGTAGTGCTGAACCTTATGATGTAAAAGGCAAGACTGGTAAAAGTACGTACAGGATGGTCCTGTCTGGGAAGATCTGAAGGCAAAGGATGATCAGAATTATGAAAAATCATTTGCAACATTTGTAAAGAACTAAGTGAATGATTATGCTAGAGATTAATATCCAGATCAGGAATAATAAATTCAATAGACAGTAAGTTTTTGTCCAACAAATTAAGATGAGAATTAGCACCTGAAGACCATACAGGAGAACAATACTTGAAACAAGGTAAATTGAGAGTTCAAACATTTTGTCAGAATAGATTGGTCATTGAAAATCTTAAAAAGAATTTCTCAATAAGTAATTTTTTTGTGCAGTTGAAGAAGAAAGAGACTTTGTTCCTCAAAAGTAACTTTGCAATTCAGAATGAAGCTTAAGATTTTTAAAGAAACATTATCAATGCTGAGATCTAGATGTTGAGGATCCAATGTCCTCGACCTATTTAAAATCATACTTTGAGTTTTGTTAGTGAGTTGAACTTCTTGCGCCCATAATTTGCACCTTGCACTAAGTTTAGCTAGATCTCTATAATGGGATTCAGCAATCCCAGATCTACATTCAGGAGATGGTATTGAGGCAAAGAGTAGCATATTTGCATATGCAACAAGATTTTTTTTCTTTGAAAACCAAATAGTAAATACTGTAGTATGAAAAGTATTGTGCCAAGAACACTACTCTGAGGAACACCAGATACACATTCCTATACTCCTTGTGGTGCCCAAAAACAACTCTTGACTATCTATTGCTTAAAAGAAAAGACCCATCTTTTTTTAACTGTTTGAAATTGAAATCGAGGGCCTCATGATTAATGCAGTTTAAGACTGCTAAAATCAAGGCATACAGGTTCCTACTTAGTTGTTTTGCAAAAGACCTTCAAAAACTTATTGATAATAAGGAGAAATGGAAATTGGACAATAATCAACAGGACTAGAGCTACCACAAACACATTTACCTAATGAAGTAACATTACCAATTCTTCAACAAGTGCAGAAAGAACCTCTTCTTTCTAACTTGCAGAAAATAACAGACTTCTTAGGATCTAATAAATCAACAGGCTTTATAAAAAAAAAAAAATGGAAAAATAACATTTGGGTCTACACCTCCGTAAACATCAAAACAGGAATGAGGAGGATCGAGTTTCTTATTACTCTGCCTACTGTCAAACACATCAGTCAAAACGGTTGCTTTTTCTTTTGGATCATGAGTGATAGATATGATTAAGGAAAGGAGGAACTGTTACACCTACATCAAAGAGTGCAGATTTAAGGGTAGCCTACCACTTATGCTCCTGGTTAAATTATATTCCTTATCAGTCGAAGCGCAAACTATAAGCAACAGTTCTTAGCTGAATATAGTTATTCCAAGTAGAATCTGATCTGTTACCCTTCTAAGGATGATAGGCCTCTTACTTCTCTAATCAAGCACCTTTCCAATCGTCATTGAACCAAGGTTTGTCTTTCACTCGGTATTTTAACATACTAGAAGGAATGTACTTATCAGTTATATTGACCAGATTTTCATTCAAGAGAACAACAGACTGAACACTAATACAATTGTGACCAATTCAAATGCAAAAGATCATTAAAAATGCTATTCCTGTCTGCTTTAGATATCACATATATTCTATATGAGTATGACACATCAGGGACAGGCTGCTCAGTCTTAATTACTAACTAAACCAAGGCATGATCAGATGTCCCTACTGAAGAACCAGCCTTAGTTGTTGTAATGCTAGGGAGTCGGTGTACTAGATCCAATTAGTTACCAGACCTGTGAGTAGTTTCACTTTTGATTTGTTCACAGCCTGATTCATGGACAAAGTCCAAAGATCTTAATCCATGACAATCAGTAGGAGAAACAGAATATAACATCTCATGGCATCCACATTCCGATTATTATTATTATTATTATTATTATTATTATTATTATTATTGTTGTTGTTGTTGTTGTTGTTGTTGTTACTTGCTAAGCTACAACCCTAGTTGGAAAAGCAGGATGCTATAAGCCCAGGGCTTCAACAGGAAAAATAGCTCAGTGAGGAAAAGAAACAAGGAAAAATAAGTGGTTTTTGAGCAAAGCGAAAAATCTATTTTTGGGTGAAATAGCCATGTCGTCCTGATGGAAGGTTCCTTTAGGCAACTTCCATCAGGACGACCTGGCTGAGCCCAAAAAAATATTTTAAAAAAGAGCAACAATATTAAAATATCACTTTATAAACTATAAAAATTAAAAAAAAAACAAGATGAAGAGTTATAAACTATAAAAATAAAAAAAATAATAAACAAGATGAAGAGAAATAAGATATAAGATAGAACAGTGTGCCTGAGTGTACCCTCAAGCAAGAGAACTCTAACCCAAGACAGTGGAAGACCATGGTACAGAGGCTATGGCACTCCCCAAGATTAGAGAACAATGGTTTGATTTTGGAGTGTCCTTCTCCTAGAGGAGCTGCTTACCGGAGCTAAAAAGTCTCTTCTACCCTGACAAAGAGGAAAGTGGCCACTGAACAATAACAATGCAGTAAGAAGAATTGTTTGGTAAGCTCAGTGTTGTCAGGTGTATGAGGACAGAGGAGAATATGTAAAGAATAGGC
>NC_090751.1:26365894-26383394 GCF_036898095.1 Palaemon carinicauda | reverse complement strand
TCTCCAGAATTCTAACTCCTGGCGCGAGTATTCTTAAAATAATTCTTAAGGATATCGCATAATATCAGGAGACGTATTTCTTGATGGCAATCTTCACCCCGAATAGAGTTTTCGCTCTGAGGGGGAAGAGTGGCGAATTTGAAGGGGAGCCGTTATCAAGGTTACCCGGTGGATCCCTCCCGGTACCACCCGGCGAACTATTCCTTGGTGCAATTAAGCGTGGATAGCCGCAGATAGAGTAGTTTCGGGTGAGAAATTGTTACATATATGTATACTCCTTTTTAGGAAGAACGGTGTGTCCATCAGGACGACATGGCTATCTCACCCAAAAATAGATTTTTTGCTTTGCTCAAAATCCGTTTTTTGGGCTCAGCCATGTCGTGCTGATGGAAGCTTTCCAGAGAATTAACTTGAAAATACTATATCTGTGGGTTTGTATAAGTGCCTTTAGTTTGAATGAGTTCCTTGTATGGTCTCCTAGACCTTTATATATGACAGTACCGTTATTTGACATTACCGTTACAGTATTTGACATATCCACCAAGCTTGGAACTAGCGTAGGGCTTCCTGCCCCCTGCAGGGAAAGTGTCGACTTTGACTATAAAGATTCAAAGTTTGTATCTCCATAGGGACGGACGGTAGATCTTAGAGATTACCCTTTATCCCTTGGAAATCTGTACTCTGATTTCAAGTTGGGCCCTTCTAGGGGTTAATTAAAACTCTAGTATGCTTTATCGTCTGTTACTGAGATAGCAGCAATAAGACGCAAATACGTTCAGTATTTTACCTTTTAGCTAAATTTTCAAATGTAGTTACAATCAGGTATGAATCTGATCCGGCATTGAAAACACATCAGGGTCCATATTTTTCTCCTTTTGGGAAAATATGTAATTTCATCGAAATGATGCCACTCAATAGAGATGGGAAACCAAATCTGACTGATCTGTACAGATTTTGGAAATGCATGAACACCGTGACGCAACGTTCACTCAGCACTGGTGTTATCGATCAGATATGCACCTATGTGGAACAGTGTGTTAATCATAGTTATGGTTTGCACTTGAGGATAAATGTACCCATGCACCCGATGCACTGGAAAGTCCCAAAGCAGTTCACTGTTTGTCGCAGGCTTAGACGACGGGTTCTTTAGAAATACCCGCTGCCACCACAACATGTCTTATCTTATGTACTTGCTTCGAATAGTGTTTGAAGAAGTTCCATGAAGAAGCAATTTTCTTAGGATCATGAACTGCGGGTGAGCTGTCCGGAACCGCTCTACGAATAAGTAGGTGAGCACTGCTCTCAGTTATTTAGGGATAGAATTTTTATCCTGAGGTATTGCCTCGGAAAAGCTGTCCTTCCTTGAAGTCTGAAGTTCTAATGGGCATAGGGATACATCTTCCTTCAGTAGGCAGATTTTCCAAGGACCCCGCCTTTTGGTGGGCAGCCCGTTTTGGCGAGAAAGGTAAGATCGGGAAAGGATTCAGTTCTCCCTCTTCTGTGAACTGAATATGGCCTATATTTCATGAACTCTAGCCCCTGAGGCTATTGCGAACAGAAAATTGACTTTCTGTATTAGCTCCTTTAGAGTAAAATCCTCATTGTTTAGGTTCGAAGCATAGTGTAAGACTTTGATCAACGACCATGTAATGGGCTTTAGAGGGGTTGCCGGCTTGGGTCTAGTGTATGCTTTGGTACCTTAAAAAAGGTTTCGCTTATGAGGTTCGTCTCAAAGGTGTTAAGAAGAGGTCTAGTCAAGGCCGACTTACACGTGGTTATCGTAGTGGAAGTCAGGCCTCGTTCAAGTAGGTACAAGAAGAAAGAGAGACAGAAACCTTTGAAATTTCTGTTGGTCACCTTGTTTTTGCGAGGGTTGCCCTTTTCTTCCAAGACAGTTCACATTGTCTCCTGATTGGACTTGACTTGTACTCTACAATGAAGTCGGTCACATTCTTCGAGATCCTGAACTTTTGTTCGCTGTTAGGGCGAAAAAATCATGAAATGCAGGTTGTTGGTTCTTGGGGATGAAATGTAACAGTCGACTTCTGCACCAGATTTGATAAAGCTGGGTACGGCAGAGGAAACAGCTACAGTTTCAATTCTAGAATTAGAGAAAACCTATTGTTTTTGGGCCATTTGGGGGCCACTACGGGAGCTGTTCCTTTGTAGGATACTAGCTTGTCGAGGAATTTTAGCAGGAGATTGATTGGTGGAAGCAGATACCTTCAATTCTATCCGTTCTAGTCGAAAGACATGACTATCACTTCTGCTTAAGGTTCTCGTAAGGGGTTACTAGTTCTCGTTGTCACTCGTTGCAAAGAGGTCAATCTGTAGTTCCGAGACTTTTATCGAGAATAAAGGAGAATGAGTCTGTGTCTAAGGACCATTCTATCTCTATCGGCTTTCGCCTGGATAGAGCATCTGCCGTCACATCTCCGAACCCTTGAAGGTGAACTGCTTGATAATGCCATCTACTCTTCCTTGCCAGGCGGAGGATGGCTAACATTACATGGTTGATGTTAGGTGAACTCGAGCCTTGTCGATTAGACATATTACTATCACCTCGTTGTTAAGAGCCAATCTGATGTGGACTATTTTGTGAGGGGATAGTCTCCTCAACGTCAGGAGGACTGTCATAGCCTCCAAGATGTTGATGTGAAAGTTTTTGAGCTTGAATGATCAATTTCTTGCCCTTTCCTTTCATACGGATGGCCTCCCCGTTCTCTCAGGGAGGCTTCCGTGTGTATCGCCACTGATGTTTGTGGTGGTTGCAAGAAAATTGTCTGTGCTAGGCTTTTATTCATTGACCACGGCCTCAATGGCATGTGCAGTCGGTTCGGTGTCAACCTTGTCAATCTCTTCAAGCGTTTGATGTGTATCTTCTCCAGACTCCTGGCGCATCCTTTGGCTGTGCTTCTTAGCACCGGGTCTGTCACCATTGCGAACCGGAGAGAGCCCAGTGTTCTTTCCTGTTGGCATTTTGAAATCCTCTTGTGTTGGATTAGTCTCCTGACAGATACCGCTACTTTTCTCCCCTTCTTTAATAGAATGGAAAGGTGTTGTGACTGCAAGTTTCCATGGATTCACAACCATTGAAACTTGTGAGCCGGAGACAAGCGAGACTTCTAGCGACTGGTCTTGAGGCCCAGGTGTTCCAGGAACTGGATCACCTCTCTGGTCGCTTGTAGACAAGTAATCTTGGATGCTGCCCGCACCTGCCAATCGTCCAGGTGTGCTACTACCTGTACTCCTTCGAAGCGCAGGTGCTAGACGATCGTGTCCGTGAGTTTTGTGACTACCTTTGGGGCTATATATAGTCCAAAGGGCATGGCTGTGAAGATAAATTTTGTCTTCTGTAGCCTGAATCCTAGTTAGGAGGAGAGGGGGCGACTGACTGGTAGGTGCCAGTAAGCATCTGCCAGGTCTATTGAGACTGTGTACGCCCCTTTATGGTAGAAGGGTCCTTATGTGTTGCAATATAAGCATCCGGAACTTGTTGTTCTCAATGGACTTGTTGAGTGGAGACATGTCTAGAATGACTCTGGGTTTGTCCGAGTCTTTCTTGGGAACACAAATCAGCCTTCCCTGGAATTTTGATGGACTTCGCTTTTCATTACCTTTTTATTTATGAGTTCTGAGGTATATTCTTCCAATAAGGGGGTGTAGTGTTGGAAGAATTTTGGGAAAGTGGGGTGGATTTTTGTTCCATTTCCAACCAAGTCCATTCGTAATTTGGCTGTGGACCAGGGATCAAAGGTCCAACGATCCCGAAAGGGGAAAAGTCTGCCTCCTACCTGGGACCTCTCATTGTTTAGAGGTTCCTGAGGATTTGTATCCGTGACCGCGTCCTCTTTTTGGGCCCTTACCTTTGTAGGGCCAAAAGGTGGTCGAATGCCTTTCAAAGCCTGGATTAAACACAGGTGACTGGCTACCAGCTGTTGAGGGACCATCTGGAAGGTGGTTTGTGGCTGGGCTACCATTTGAGGCACCGGGGTCATAGTCACGGTTAGAAATTGTGCAGTTCTAATGATGATTTCCTCTTTGAGGACATGCCCCACTTTTGGAGCAGGTTCCCATTCTCCACGGTGGCTTTGGTAATGACCTCTTGGACCATTTCCTGTGGGAAAGGGTCTATGCCCCAGACACATGATGAAATCAGTTTTCTGGGTTTGTGTTTCACCGTTGATGCGGAAAACATGTGGTCTCTACCGTTCCTATTTTGACCTGAGAAAAAACATACAAATCTATCACAAGGGTGGGGCGTTACTAAAGGCCTGCACACATTTCTTAAGTGGTTCTGACGAGACAGGAAGGCGATAAGCTTATCTTTTGTCTCCTGTTCCCTTCTCAAGGGATGGTTTGGCAACTTTGGAAGGTTCTTGTTAAACCACTGACCTGCTATCTCCGGATCCAATTTCGAGATGGAGAAGGTTAGATGTACTTCTTTCCACTTCTCCTCGCAGGTGGGCATAGCTAGAGTCCTTTCTCTAGGATTGGGCAGGGTTTGCCCTCTTCGACTGCTCTTCTAACACAGTCTAAGGCCTTCCCCGAAAGGGAGGAAGTCTCATGAGGAAGGAGCAATGATGGTTGGATGCTTCTTGTTCACTGCTGAGACTTTGGAGTTATTATATCCGGCCCCTTTCTGGGTCTTGGTAAGGATGGCTTGGGGCTTGTCATGTTCGAGTAAAATGACTTCCTTCGGTATAGCCTCCTCGAGGGATGTAGGTTCATCTCGTAGTCTCACGAAGCAATCTGGGTACGCTGAAAGCTGGGCCAGAAGGGAAGCTCTTCAAGGGGATTGGGCCCAAACTCTAGGAGATAAAAAGCTCCCTATTCAACCTGGGCATGTGTTCCGTCTACCCCCAGGGGTTAGTTTGGAACAGATATTTTAGGGGGTTTAGCAGAGCCCCTGAAAGCGCCAGGTCGTTTCCTTCCCTGTACCTCTCTTTTCCTCACTTGAGATCTTGCTTATTCTCCTCTTGTTCCTTCGGGAACAGTGTCAGCATCTGTTGGATCGACTCTAGGAGCGTTTCGCTCCTGCTGAACTGTCTAGCCAGTTGGGGAGTTGGGGTTGGAGAGGTTGACGGCTTAAGTTAATATGGGTGGTTGAACCACTCCTTATACAGGGCCTTCTTGCAGTAGGTCCTGTCTGGTATCAATGGACGCCTCTGGCATCCGATCTTGGTGGATGTCCAAGCCCTGTAGTGCCTGTTGATATCCATGTCCACCATCTGTTGGATAGAAGGAAGCTGGACCTGTGCCTGAGGCACAAACGTGTTCGATTAAGCCTTAGGGAACAGTAGGCACTTAAAAATTTGTTAGGTAGGTAAGGTCCCTGGAAGTTCTTCTGGAAGCCTCATACTCACCTTTGTTGGGTTTCCCTTGCTGTATCCCTTGACTCCATAGTGTCAGGGATGTCTTTTACAAAGCTGTCAGTCAGCAAGGTCAAGCGATTGGAGTGACCTTTCGGGTCCCAGAACCTCAGGGATCCAGATACAATGCGGCAGGAGCATAAGACCCATACGTCGTATGTCCACAAAAGTTCTTACTCTTGTGGTTGCAGAACACCCCTGTATACTTCGCCTTCAGCTCCTACTGTAAGGGAGAGAAGGGTGAATGAGTATTCGGTTGTATATATTATTGGTATGATATATGCTAAAAATACGGGTTCCAGTACCTCAGGGATCCAAATACGATGCAGCGGGGAGCATGAGACCTGCACATCATGTGGCCATAAAAGGTCCTACTTCTGTGGTTGCAGGGCAGGGCTGCACACTTCACCTTGCCCTCCTCCTGTAAGGAAGGAAAGAGTGAAATGAGTATGGAGTAATTTATCATACTGATAATTATTCACATGTAGTAAATAGTAATCATTACTATTATAATTATAGCTTAGGATAGTAAGCTAGAAAGGAAATAGGAAAGACACATATCTGCGTTTCCTGTCCAGGCAATTGCCGTGACCTCCCTCAGTATTGATATTCTAAAATTTCCTTATTAGGGAGATATAGGGTGGAATAGCTCTCGTACGTAGAGCTGGAGTCAGTGTATACTAGCACTAACTCTCCCACAAGTGAATATTAATACTGTAGGGTAAAGATTTTATGTTCTGATGATCTAGGATACATCAGAATGTTGAACGAATACTTCACTTCAACATTTGCTTAGCGGTCTCAACAATGGCCTGTGAAAGGATACACAGAATATGTTGAAAAATCATACTACCGTATATTATGTACTGTAGTTTTCTAACTGCTGTATTTCTATACTGCAGGAATACTGGCTACTGTATAGTCTTATACTGTAGTTCTGTGGGATTACCACCGGCTAGGCTAGTACCTGGCGGCACTAGCCGACAGAGAAAGAGAAAGAATGGATAGAAGGGCTACCGTATTATTATAGTTTAGTACAATAATAAGGGTTGTAGGGACTACTGTCTCTACTGCCTTCTTTCCAGAATGAGGATTCAAATGGAACGGGAAAGAATGTATTCATTCTAGCTTCCATCTAGCCACAATATCTGTTGCTGGCTGCACTGCCGGTTACAGGGTTTGTGGATGGCAGCCCAAGAGAGGACTGAAGAATTCTCAAAGTTGTAATGGGTCTTCCACCGGCAGCCACCATGGCCGGCACAACCTTTCCCGAAACCTTGCTTCCATTAAGGGAAAGGTCGAAGCGCCAATCTAGCCGCCTTTGTAGGAGCCCGGCCGGCATCGTAATCAGCCCGGCAAGCGGGGAGATTGTAGAATACCGGCCACAGATGTTGAGACGGCGAGGCCGTCACTAAAGGATAGAAGGGGAAGGGAAAGGGTCTTATATTTTTGCCTAGAAAGAAGGCGGCACGTCTGCCTCCCACTGTCAGCAGCAAAACAAGGAAACATAGTTTCCTATGCCGGCGCCGTCTTGGGCGGCAGAAGAATAATGATTCCTCAGCCTAAGACATTGCCAGATATAAGACATATCATGTAGACCACAAGAAAGAAGGTGGCGGCAACTGTACTACCACTTTCGGTTGTGGACTAGGGAAGCCGTGCTTCCTATGCCGGCAACTGTGAAACCGGCAGGGGAATGACTAATCCCCCATCGGTAGAGTTGCCGACAACAAGACTGAATACTCTGAGTTCCTGTAGTAATTCAAAGCCGGGATACTCACGGGCAAAGAGGATAGACAGAAACACCATCTCAGTCAAGCCGGAGTACAGTACTCTATGGCAAGACCAAAGATAGGGTTGCCGCCTAATGGGGGAAGGAATGGTTTATCTTTAAATCTCTAAAAGAGACGAGTATCGAATTATGTTAGTAATTCTAGGAGATGTGCTATCTCCGATTGAATTAATAAAACGATACAAGAGGATAAACGGGGATAACGTTACTAAAGTATACTAACACGTATTAGGCTAGCCTAACACGAGTCAGGATCTCAGTTACGCTACATCACCAAGGCCCTATCGTATACTATCGAAACGTTTAACAGAAGAGGAAATATTACATGTGCGATCTTATCTTCATTAGTATAATTTGCCTAAATAGCTATGATTCATTAAAGCTAAATACCGGGGACGTCCTACTACTAACTAAATAACGGATTTTGAGCGAAGCGAAAAATCTATTTTTGGGTGAGATAGCCATGATGTCCTGATGTTTAAATATACCCTAGGAAGCTACTGAAGGAACCTTCCATCAGGACGTCATGGCTTGAGCCCAAAAAAAGCATTTATGGCGTACAAAAGCAGTCCAAAATGGCCACCTCCGGTGATGGCTCTGCTCCACTAAACACATCTAAATTATGTTAATTTAACTGTGAGAAGAGAGCCAAAAATTATACACGGGAAAGATTAAATGCTCAACTTTCCAGAGGATGAAGATGCTGGAGATTGCATAGTAATAATCCTTGAAATAGTAACAAAACAGAGAGCAGTTGGGAGATACACCATGCTCAATTCGCTACTACAAAAGAAATACTGTAGTTCGCCCGGGTGGTACCAGGAGGGGATCCACCGGGTAACCTTGATAACTGCTCCCCTTCAAATTCGCCACTCTTCCCCCTCAGAGCGAAAACTCTATTCGCGGTGAAGATTGCCATGTGTCGTATCAGGGAATACGTCCCCTGATATTATGCAATATCCTTAAGAATTATTTTAAGGATACTCGCGCTAGGAGTAAGAATTCTGGAGACCTGTGGTCAATTCTCTGGGAGTATCACTGTAGCCAAATATCCCTTAGAAAGCTGCCTAAAGGAACTTTCCATTAGCACGACATGGCTGAGCCCAAAAAGGTAACTTACCAAGTCCTAGTAGTACTTACCACAATTTATACTTCGTAATTAAAACCATATAATTATTTTAGTACTTCAGGGTACTAAAAGGTTCCTCCCAATGGACAAGAACTTTGATAATTTTTTTTTTCTTTTTTGTGGGGGGGAGTCTGCTTGGTTAGTGTTAGTGTAATGAAGAACTGGGCTATGGTAGTGGGGTAAATTTTCTACCCAGGCAGTTCCAACCATGCTGCTAAGGTCAGTTTAGAACACCCAAACAATTACTGGGCCCCTGTTTATTTTCTTAGTTTCAATATACTGTATATCTATTTTGTCTTTCCCTGGATTTTATAAAGAAGCCTACAAGTGTAGATAATAAATGGGCGATCCCCTGATCCCAACCCATAATTTTAGAGGACTCTCCTACGTCTAATCTATATTATCTACTTTACACTACCTCTCATAGCCCTTTTCTTTCCCGATTTGTAGAGGCTCAGATCAACTGAGAACTTTTTTGAAGCCATATTTGAGCACAGTCTAGTGAGGAATTAGACCGTCAAGTCTCGACTCATTGCAAGGGGCATCAACTCGATGATTGGAGGATGATATGAGTAATTGATTCCCTTTACCACTCTCAGTGCAAGTACAAGGTGACTATGCCAGCTCCATTCTTTATGGGACAAAACATCCTGAGGTCAAATATGACTAGGTTGACAATATCCATCTAATTCCGCTGTATGTAAATGATAATTTTCTGAGCTTTTATGATCTTATGGGGACTTATCTCTTAAGTCGTTGGAAGACCATAGTATCTCTGTTCATACAATTGATGATTCTGAAACATATTTGGTGATAAGCTTGAAAAGATTACGATTGTAATTATGGCAGTTTCTTCTGATCTGAGGGGATGTTTATCTATGGTTGTTGAAAAAATATCCCTTTCCTTTACAACTCTTTGGATATTCCTATCTCCAATATCATCACACGTGAACTTTATGCTCCATCGGGCACAGGATGCTGGGAGTCAAAGGGTTCAAGTTGTATGAATGAAAATGTAAAAGTTTTGTATTTTGTTGGCTTTTCTTTTAATACTAACTATGAAAAAACCGGGCACTTCTAAATGCTTTTAATAGAAATGAAAGGATTACATTAAATAATTTCTCGGGATAAACAGAACTTGGAAGCTAACATAGCGTACTCTAGCCATTCTAAAGATAGAATTTCCCTTTCAAACCGGATTGATAGTAAGATTTCGGGACTTTCCTGCCATGTGAAAATGCAATGAATTCTAAATGACCCAAGTTCTTTGATTTGTATAAAGTTGATTAACAAATAGCCCATAAGACCATGTCAGAACCTATTTGGCATGTCACTCTCTACAGAGAGGTGTAAGGATACAATCAAGGGATAAAAATGTTTGGAAAAGAAAGTCGGTACAATTCCGGCTGGGGAATTTGTTATATGGTCATGGTCTGTTAATTAAGGCTGGCAACGAGATACAAGTCGTCTCACCGAGTTATTTTAAACCTTCTTCACTGGTTATTATTATTATTATTATTATTATTATTATTATTATTATTATTATTATTATTTGCTAAGATACAACCCTGTTTGGAAAAGCAGAATGCTGTAAGCCCAGGGGCTCCAACAGGGAAAATAGCGCTGTGAGGAAAGGAAACAAGGAAAAATTAAATATTTTAAGAATTGTAACAACATTAAAATGAATAATTCCTTATAGAATATAAAAACTTTAACAAAACAAGAGGAGGAGAAATTAGAAAGAATTGTGTGCCTGAGTGTACCCTCAAGTAAGAGAAGTTTAACCCAAGACAGTGAAAGTCCATGGTACAGAGGCTATGGCACTAACCAAGATTAGAGAACAATGATTTGATTTTGGAGTGTCCTTCTAGAAGAGCTGCTTACCATAGCTAAAGAGTCTCTTCCACCCTTACCAAGAGGAAAGTGGGCACTGTACAATTACAGCACAGTGTAATTCAAATAGTTGAGACGCCAGCACACACTATTCAAGAGTTCGTGTTCTATTCAATAGTACGTGTTATATATTCATCAGTAGATTTAGCCCAATTTGGGATGTGAACTAAATTCCAATTCAGCGGTAAAATACAAAATAAAGCTGACTGGGAGCATTATTTAGAAAATCATAAAGCAAATAATTTCTTCATAAGCTCATTGGTATAGCTATAGACATTTGTTAAATCTAGAAGAAATGCGATAAAAGGCAAGATAATGTCGTGGTAAAAAAATGTGTTCAGGCTGTCAAATAATTCATCTATGCCGAAAGTATGGGAGAGATTCAGAAAAATTAATGGTTCTTATGGCAGACATCCAAGACATGCATTATTGATTAATGCTTAATGTATCACTGGTACAGGATGCATATGCGATTTCAAATATTACAGGGTAAAAGATTGATCGCACAAGCAGTATTAATGATTTGGACGCCTACTTTCGATCTATCAAAAGAGAAGCAATTCCATTGAGTTTTGATGCAACGGAAGAAATTTGCTATAATAAAAGATTTACTCAATTTGAACTTGAATTTGCATTGTCAAATGATAGTTCATAGGCTCTTGGGAAAGACATAGATTTTGATAAGGTAAGAAATCTAATCCCTTTTGATAAGGTAAGAAATCTAATCCCTTTGGCATATCTATTAGTTTTATTAACTGTCTTTGGACCAGACATCTATTTCCCATGACACAGAAGTATAGGCTACAATGGTACATAACAATAGCTAAGCAAACGAATGATCCCAGGTGTCCAAATAATTGCAGGGCACTCCTACTCACCACTTGTTGTACAATGGCCTGGCAGCCAACAATAACAGCTGAGCTGCAGATTATTGGAAAGGTAATCAATTATAAATTTAGTTTGAATTGTTGGTTACGTCGAAATAGTGTTTACTATTGGTTTTTGATACCGATAGTTAGTTTAGACCCTAGAGAATAAATTCTACCTGGCTGCTCGGCTGAAAAATGCAAGCACTTTTTCACCCCTTGAATTTAAGAAATCCGTCGTAGAGAAACACATTTTTTCACAAGAATGCCATCAAATTCCTTTAGAATGGAGGTTATTTGTTTCAAATGTGGTTAGATTTTACTAGTGTTATTTCTACATTAATGATAGATAATTGTCAATTTCAAAACCACTTGATCAAATTCAAGATGGCCGACATTAATGAAAAAAAATGTCATACAAATTAAAAGATTGCGAAACACATGCAGCCATTATTGTACCTTTTTTCTTCAAACGTTGGACTCCCCCCATTTCCCTTGGGAGGGAGGTGTGCATTGTGATCGCATGAACTGCAATAGCAGAGTTGAAAAATAAAAGAAATGGTGTTGTCTAGAAGTGTTCTTTGCAGAAACATAAACAAATGAGGTTTGCTGATTGGAAAAGCTTCAAGGTATTGATGTTTTTCTTCATGTATATGACAGTTATTACAATAAAAAAAACTTTTATTAAAATGTTATATGCTGCCCAGTACACTATATTATGAAAAAAGAAACATGGCCGACAATAGGACATACGCTATTTGTTAACTAACCTCTCTGTTTGTTCCTTTTCCCGCTCATTTCTTCCCCTTTCTGTTTGTTCCTTTTCCCACTCATTTCTCCCCCTCTCTGTTTGTTCCTTTTCCCGCTCTTTTCTTCCTTGCTTATGACATCCCTTCTTTCCTGTCTTTCCCTTCTTTTTCCCCTCCTTAGAAGTACAGTTGGCTGCATTAATTCTGGTACAATGACGTATCCATTGCTCCCTATGAAGTGTACCAAAATTAATGCAGCCAACTGTACTTAGATCATTGTTGGGCCTGTTTAGCTTTCACCTATCATGTTAGTATCCTGAGAGAAAACAGGCACGTTGATGCCTGTCGGTTTCATACCTGTAGTCCCTGTAGAACCTTTAACGTTGCGTCCAGTCGTTAGAAAATGTCCGACTCATTAACTGAGTGTCTGCAGACAGCTAACACAAGACGTTCTTCCTCAATGGGCAGATGAAGGTGCATTCAATATCATAGATGACATCTACCTGCTTGAACCTGAGACATTCATAGATATTTTCCCATGTATGGGCCCATTTCACTGGTGCCGCGTTGACCTGCGATGTGCAGGAAAATTTTGAAAGGTACTGGCATTGATGATGCAATGATTGAATGTGATATATTTGGACCTGTTGTGATAGAGTCTGCTCTGAATGGATCTCAGTATGTGAGAGCTCTAACAGGAGGCCTTATTGTCGAGGATATTATGAGAATGGTGTGGAAAGCCTTCTGGGACACCAAGTCATAAGAAGACTACTCTATTCTCAATGAGATCAACACCATACAAGAGAAGCTCCAGAAAAAAAGGAGCATTGTCCTGAACTCTTCGATGATTTAGGCCTACTTACCAAAGTTGACAAACTAGATCCAGATTTTTGAGGAATTCATTAAGATGGTGGATGAAAAGTCTGAACTTTGCAAATATCTAGGATTATGGCTGAAGATAGTCGAGATCATAAAAGACAATGTATCAGCTGAGAGAGAAAGCAACTGGAATCTGCATGTAGCTGTCACTGGTGATTCCATTTCTATCTTCTTTGAGTTTGATTGTTTAAAGTATTTGAAGTCAGGGGCCTGGAATTTTGAAAGGATAAAAGCCTTAGAATTTGCCCACCCCGGTATTTTCAGGCGCTTCATGCTTGGGCAATGGGCCCTAGGAGAAACCCCAGGATGGGTTAAAGCTGTAGGTGCAGATATGAGACTAGAACAGTCTGGACAACTTGTTTCCAAGGGCGCTAGTGGGCATTTTGTGGTTGGTGCTACACACAAAATCAGTGTAGTCAGTGAATTTGAGCTCATTTATCACGAAATTGGGGCCATTTCTTCAGTCATGAACACTGTTACTAGTAATGAATCATTACAACACCAGGAGTGTCATTTGCTGCCCCCTTTCAGTCCAGGTCGAAAAGCAGCTGTCGATTGAAGTGTGACAAGGCTTCTTGATTTCACTTTGAAGCGACAAAATCCGTATTTCATTGATGTTTCTGTGCCAGCCTTGCTCCGTAGTCCTTATACTTGTGGTTGTTAATCGAGAAGTGGCATATCGTTTGCTGAAGTGCATAAAGAATGGAGAAAAGGAGATCAGAGATCGACATTTTGTTTTAAAAGATGGTCAAGCTATTTGCATCAATGAATTTACGGAAGTATCATGCTTTTAATCAACTCCTCAAGAGTGCAACAAATATCCAGATTAGAGAGAAGCTAGAAGTTTCCTCAAAAGAAATTGCAATAGAATATTGAAACATTGAACTAGCAAGAGAGAGAGGGATGAAGATAGATGATACATTATCTTGCGTTTTGATGTCCGTTTCCCTTTTGTTCCTTGGTGATCTCCCCTTTCCCCCAACCAAGTAAAAAATAATGGAGGAAATCGGGTCAAAACTCACTAATGTAACACACATGACATCTTGGGAGAAAGAAACATATCTAAAGAGTATAGTTATGGTGACACAATGTCCAAGATGCGTCGACTACCATTCAAGGAAAATGAATCAATAGATTTTCTACGCTCCCTAATGAATTCTTCTGTGAGTATTAGCCATATGATTCACAGCTGACACTTTCCGCTTGATTCTATGTCCAATTCTCAATGAAAGGCTCGGAAACACTAAGAAGGTTTGATGGTGTAGAAGGCCTTGATGTCACTGGATTGGATTTCAACACACCCATACCAGTAATGTCAGAAAGATTTTGGGACTCAGAAAGGAACAAAGAAAATGTTCAGTTGGTATTCCGTGGCATTCCTAACAACTCCAATAGGAATATTAATATGATCTTCAGTTCAATGATACATGAAGGTGAATTATTGCCTGCTAAGGATGATAATGCTGACATTCCTGAGCTGAATAATTGGCTGGAGGAAGCAGACTGTAAGATCATTCGGCATGTAGAATATGCATTGCGAGTCCAAAAATGTATGTACATCCTTGTGCTATCAAATGATACGGTCACCTTTATCATTCTGCTGTTCTATATTGCTGAATCAATTGCATTGGAAATAGAATAGCTTTGGCTCCAGTACGGCACAGGTGACCACAGAAGAATGATCCCGCTTCATGAAGCCTTTAGAAGGTTTGTCTCAAGTGTCAAAAACAATAATAAAGGCATATATTATCATTAGAAATGGCTATATCAGCAAGATTGGGACTAAACATGCTGCACTATATTGTAATCTTGACTACTATCTAGCTAATTTTTGTGAAGCAGAACTATTATCTGAGCAAGACATTGCTCAAGCTGAGCGGTATCTTGCCAAAGTATGTGCCTGAGTTAGATCTAACACCACTGCACAAACATTTGATCAGCTAAGGCCCTGTCCACACTACGGGCAGTCCCCGACAGGCAAACAGTAATACCAGACCACAATAGTTATTAAGATTGAGGGTTAATTACGTCAGAAGCGGGAAAACCACAGACAGGGATCTGGCATCATAAAGTGTTGCCAGATCCCTGTGTTTAGTTTTCACGCTTCTGATGTCATCAACCCTCATCTAATCAATGACGTATCGTCCTTGTTTTCGCCAAATCAGCCTGACCCACTTGAAAATGGATGGAGGGACCAATTTGGGAGGTTGCTCCCATCGAAAAACCTGAAACCACTACCAGATAACACACTAAAAACATGTGGGTGCCTGAAAACATGTGAGTAGGAAACCTGTCGATGCAAATAAGGTGGCGGTAAATGCACTATTAATGCAATAGCAAGATAATAAGCAAGTTATGCAAAAATGCAAAAGACAGTTGAATGAATTATTGATTATTGCGTGTACTATTTATAGTGAGCAGAAATATTCATGTGGAGGGTAGTACATTTTGCTGTTTTGAACCTTTAGTTCTATCATGAATAAGCTAAACAATTTTGTTGCCTATTAATTGTGTACCCTGTTTTGACATGCGAAGTTCAATATCGAAATATCTTATGATTAAAATTTGCTGGTTTCAATTGTTTCTTAGATCACTACAACAAATTTGACACTTTCTTTGACAAAGAATCCACCAATTCATTATTTCATGTTTTTTTTTGGTAGCCATCTTGAATTCATGCATTTCACAAAATAGTTTTCATCAAAGTTGGCTTAAAAAAAAAAAAAAAAAAAAAAACAATTATTTGGTTGATATGTACAACAAGGTTGTTAAACTAGATTCAATGATAACAAACAGTAATGAAATCCCTGGCGACTGTAACTTAGATTCGGAAGCCATCTTGGATTTAATTTACAACACATAAGTCCTTAACAGCATGGTAAAATTAAATTCTAGATTTTTATTCTTTGATTAATGCAAACAAATAGTTAAATCTGATTACAAAAATTGTGCAAATCTAATTATTTATAACACTGACTTTTTCATAATTTTTGTCTAATTTACTGTAGATGGCGGCCATCTTGTTTTAGGCAAAATTGTGATAATTATGTATAGTATCTGAACATGAAATTTCTTTTGGACTTCATTTTAATTCATTTCCAGTAAAAAAAAAAAAAAATATGGATAGAATAACTAATATCATAAAAAAAAAAGCTAATACCAAGAATTTTGGATGGCAGCCATTTTGGATCCAACGGTGTAAAAAAAGTGAGTCCTTTTTAAGCCGAGCAGCCAATTTATTCTATACGGTCTAATCTAAGCCAACTTAACCACCGGTACCAAAATCATTAGTAAACTCTAGGTTGAGAACCCGGTCTACTTCGCAGTTGGGCAAAATTAGCTCGTAAAACTTAACGACCCACCTTGGAATCAACTTTCGTCATCAGAAAATTATAGACGTATATGTTTTGATCAAAATCAAATTAACAATCAATTTATATATATATATATATATATATATATATATATATATATATATATATATATATATATATAATATATATATATATGTGTGTGTGTGTGTGTGTGTGTGTGTATTATATATATACATATATATACACATCTATTTATGTATATATATATATATATATATATATATATATATATATATATATATATATATATATATATATATATATATATATATATATATATATATTTACATTTAGAAGGCTTGCGATACTAGTTGGAGTTATTCAATACTAAATTCCCTACGTAATAATTGTATTTTCATCAGAAATTTCTTTGTGGTAGAACATTTCTAAAGTCACAAACAATATTTATTCAAAATCTTTCAACCTGTACTGTGGTGTACTTTAAAGTAATGTTTCAAGTGTGACTTTTCGCATTGATAATTAATAATTGCTCAATGACCGCAAAGCGTACTAAGTAGCCATCATGTGGACGTCTTTGCAACATACTCTTCTTCAAATAATCTTCATTTGCTAAGAATTTGTAATAAAAGCACTCAAAAATACAGGTTTGCGGTGCGTCTGATAGATACAGACTTGCTTTAAACAAAAAAAAAAGCGAGCAATGTTTTTATGAAGATAGCAGATAAGATTTTTCATAATTCTGATCATCCTTTACATTCACATCTTCCCGGACAGTTCCATCCTGTTCGTAATGCTAGGCATGCAGTTAATTCTAATATTTTGGCCTTCTACATCATGAGGCTCAATACTACACAGTATTATAGAAGTTTTATTCCATCTGTGATCAAGTTGTGGAATGATCTTCCTAATTGGGTAGAAATTCAATAGTTCAAGATTACAGTAAATGTTTTCAGGTTGAACAAGCTGAAATAAGTATTTTTATAGTTTATTTATGAAATACTGTTTGATATTACTGTTTTTAAAATATTTTATTCTAATTGTTCATTATTTCTCAGATCGTTTATCTATTTCTTTATTTCATTCCCTCGCTGGCTATTTTTCCCAGTTGCAGCTCTTGGGCTTATAGCATTTAGCTTTTTCAAATAGGGTTGTAGCTTAGCTAGTAATAATAATGATAATAATAATAATAATGATAATGATTCATAGGGTTGTAGCTTAGCTAGTAATAATAATAATAATAATAATAATAATAATAATAATAAAAGCAAAAACCGGTCTTGGAAAACAGGTGTTTTGTTGTATGCACCGAACATCCTAGTAGTGTGGCACAAGTGACGTTGGTATCTTATCCTATATCCGTTTGGAAGTTTGCTTCAGCACAAATGAGTTCGGAAATTGTTTGTTCACTACGCTCGGAAGTAAAATCTACTTTTTTGACCACTCACGTAATTTTTAAGTCCTTAACAAGACACATTGTTAACTACT
>NC_090751.1:26343394-26360894 GCF_036898095.1 Palaemon carinicauda | reverse complement strand
GGTAATGGTAGAAGAGACTAGATATGGTAAGCAGGTCTCTAGAAGTACACTCCAAATAGTCTTGGGTAGTGTCATAGCCTTTTTCTTGAGGGTACACTCAGGCACACTATTTTATCTCTTCCGTACATCCCTTCCTCACTGGGCTTTTTTCCCCGTTGGAGCCCTTGGGCTTATAGGATACGGCTTTTTCAACTAGGGATGTAGTTTACCCAGTAATGATAGTAATAATCTGTACTACAATTGGTTTGAATTTTAAATTGTCATTGAAAAGGTGACTACAAGCGAGAAGCACACAGACTTAAAATTTCAGCAAATGTTAAAGGTACTGGGCTGTCGTTCACTTTGTTTTTCTATGAACTCAGGTCAACAAGGTTCTGTCTCCTTTAAGCCGGATTCCAGCTTGAACAGTTTGGAGAAGCAAGTCTAGTGATACAGGATTTCTTGGACTATTAAGTAACCATAAACTGACTATAGCAGTTAGTATCTCACTATGTAGGTCGAAAGCTGATTTTCTAACTTTTTTCATATTTTCAAACTTTTTTTTTCAGATTTTTTTAACCCTATTTAACAATACAGTGTTTCAACATTTTGCAGCTCTTCTTTTGTCTCTGTATCACAAAGGATACTCTATTTCGAAGTAAATGCTTGGGAACTTGTGTCCATATGAAATTCTTTGAACCCGGTCTTCTTCTAGATATTTCCTGTTTTCTTTCTGGCCTCTGTACAGCTTGATGGCTAAATATGAAAGAAACATGAATTTTACTATTTTCTGCAATTGTTTCTTAAGGTAACTTTGATTCCATCTTCTTCATAAATTCTCGCAAAATCAATAGAAAATGCAAGAAAATCACACTTTTAAAAGTGAATCAGTTATTTTGTAAATATCATCCAACCTTTACCTTATCAAGGTAAGAGCTCCTTCTCATTACTGATTATATGCCATGGTATCATCCATCATCAGTACTGCACATTATGAGTCACAAGTGATGCTAAAAATTTCAGAGGAATTCGTACGATATTCAATAACTGTCAAGCATACGGAAGTTTCTAAACGAGTACGATACGATGAGTTTTGATTTTTGCAGTTTTATCAAAACAAACATTGGACAGAACACACCACCGCTATTTGAATAAGCATTAGTGATATAAGGACGCAGCTGTGATATAATTTTCTTGTAACATATGATGCACAATCAACACTATATCAAATAAATAGATAACTGCATGATTATATATATATATATAATACATATATATATACTGTATATATATATATATATATATATTTATATATATATATATATATATATATATAATGTTTACGGTACACATTTTCGGCATGACAGTCATGGTGGAAACTTTCTTTATCAGCGTCTCGTGAATTAGGAGCCGAGGATTGAATATGTACCAAATAAAAAGAAAAAAAAAACTCAGATTTTGAATTAACTGTCAATGACCGTACTAATAGGCTTACCGTAATGTATTTTTCGTTATCATGCGGCCGCCATATTTGATTTGGCAGCCATCTTGTAAATTCAAATACCTCATAATCTTATTTTGTCCAGCATATGGAAGATCTATGTACCGAATTTCATGTTTGTATTACACAGAGCGCAATGGTTTCATTAGGCTGCAAAGACTAGCACCTTTAACCCTGTTAATCAAGGAAGTTGGTAGTCTTATTTAATTTCTAACAAATTATTATTATTATTATTATTATTATTATTATTATTATTATTATTATTATTATTATTATTATTATTATTATTACTTGCTAAGCTACAACCCTAGTTGGAAAAGCAGGATGCTATAAGTCTAAGGGCTCCAACAGGGAAAATATCCCAGTGAGGAAAGGAAACAAGAAAAAATGAAATATTTTAAGAACAGTAACATAAAAAAAATAATATCTTCTATATAAACTATAAAAACTTCAACAAGACAAGAGGAAGAGAAATAAGATAGAATAGTGTGCCCAAGTGTACCAAGTGACCACTGGAATGTACGTAAGCGATCTTTTCCCTTCATATTTTCATATGTAATCAAGATTGGCTGTTTGTCCTTGAAAACAAGCCAGCCTGCTAAATTCTCAAACATAGCAGCCTTAGAGACGCTGTCTCCTCTAGGCATGAATGCCAATATAAGAAATACGGCCCTTGGGGAGAGTCTTGCATAATTAGGCCAATTTCATCTGGCAGCTGTTTAGTTTCGGATCTTAAACTTCGTTTCAGAGGAGAATAAGATAAATGTTTTATCAAAAGAGGTACAATAACAAAAGTTTTTTTTTTTCTACTTCACCGTCGTTTTCAGCCAAGTTCAAAAGAAATTGTCTGTTTACATTTCTATCAGTCGTCCTGAGGTTTCGTTTGAGATTTAATGGCTTTTCAGTCTCTTGCTCCTGGTAAGCTTCACATTATTTCTCCATTTGTTTTTCTCTGTTGTTGTTGTTGTTGTTGTTGTTGTTGTTGTTATAGATTGCCCGTCCCTTGTGGCCAAGCACGTGCTCTTGCTTCTACGGGCTGCATATTTTATTTTATCTCGAAATCCAATCGTCTGTGAACCTGGTCGCTAATAAACACCAAAACTTTAAAATTATGGGTTGGGATATCAGCACGCTCTTTCATTTTGGTCGAAGGAAAGACACTTGTGGCAAACTTGTTAGTATTTTGCTGCCTAATTCGTCATACGCCTGCTGCTCAGAGATAAGGGAGATAGGGGGTGATATAGAGATTAAAATGCTTCTCACTCGCATATATTTCTTATTTTTACCTCTTCTTGTATTTAAGCATCAAATATACAATAAGACAAGAGTCTTTTTTTAGATGGATTATCCTTTGATAAAGATGTACAAGATCTTAATCATTGTACCATTGAACGGATGCTGATGGAATTCTCTACAAGATCAACTCTGAAATAGGGTGCATAAAGGGACAGCCTTTTCATGATAAACTGTCCTTTCATAAAAAGGTCCAAGACCTTTATCATTTGACAATTGGAGTGATTCTCGTGGAACACACTATAAGATCAACTTATAGAGTTATAGGGTGAATACTTTCCACAATCAGCAAATTCAGCTCGGTTAATACGGCAAATTAAACTCAGGTATCTCAAGGGAATTCATTTTTGTCGCTAAAATATCTAATTTTCATGTTAATTTTGATGATTCGATTCATAATCATCGGATAGGCTGAGGTAAATAGGTCAAGAAAAACAGATTACAAAGAGATGAGGTGGGCGATTTCTCTATTGCAATTCAACTGAAAATGGTTTACAGTAATTTCTTTCGAAATGAAGTTTCCTTAACTATTACTTTTACAAGTAGGCTAACCGCTCTTGAAATAGTGCATAATTAGCATATGACATAAAGTCATGTATCTTTATTACAACAAAGGGTTCTTTGTGAAATTCATCACACAAGCGAACAGACAAATGTACCTCGGACTAATGTCCAAACAATGAAACACTCGTTTCCTTGGTGGTCAGATACAATAACCCAGTTGATAAAAGGAAAGCGCGCGATTGGAAGAAAATTATAAACTTTGAATAAAGGATTTTAAAATTTGAGTACTGGTCCCCGAATGTTAGGAAAAATCAATTAACAAACGCATTGATATAGCAATAGAAATGAGTGTATTGAAACCGTATTTTAATAAGATTTTGCTGCATTTTCGAAAAGAAGCAATAAAAACCAGGATAATACCGTGGCAAAAGAATGTGTCTAGCAGAAATAAGAAAAAAAAAAGAAAAAAAAATATTGGTTCCTTTAGCAGGCCTGGAAGACATGCATTAATGCATATTGTGTTCATGATGCAAGAGCAATCTCAAATTTCATTGGGCGAAATATTGACAGCATAAATAGAATTAATAATCTGAATGCCCACTTTCGATCCATCAAAAGAAAATGAGAAGCAATTGCACATAATTTTGACGCTGTGAAGATATCTATCACAATAAAAGGTTTGCTGAAGAGGAGCTGGAATTTGCATTATCGAATTGTAGTTTAGAGGGGTTATTACTATTATAATTATTTAGTTATACGTAAGATTATTATTATGAATGCGTTGCCTAATGTTGATATTGATTATTTCCACTTATTGTAAAGCTTAAAACTTGCGATATCGTTTCAGTGAAAACTTTTATTACTTATGTTTAACGAAAGCGAGGAAGTCCAGCAGCTCCTAGTAAAGGTAATGTAAATTTCGATATGATGAGATATTTAGCAACTCCCCCCCCCCCCTTGGCAAAGACCTACCAAGAGAGTTTTACAATCGTCTTTAAAACAAACATTTACTTCCAAATACATGTAAACAGACAATAATATTAACGATAGCTAAGCCAGAAAAAGATCCCAGTAATCCAAAAGATTACAGACCAATTTCACTGACCAGTAACTGTGTTAGCAGATCACTAGAAAACCCGGTAAATTATTGACTGAATTACCGTTTACGTAGTAATAACATATTATCAGCCTGGCAATTCGGCTCACAAACAGTGATTCTCCTTCTATTCTCTTCCACATTTGGAAAATTATATACGTAAAGGTTTGAATGAAAGAAAATCACAGTAGAGTTAAGCAGGTGCTGAAGTTCAAAATTTATGGAATTAACACTTAATTCCAGCTATTAATAGATTTAGCAAGTATTGTCATGTATCTAATGGATTCTGTCAATCTGAGAATTCGATTAAAGCTGGCGAATGAGAGTTGAGTTATGAACGCGGATAAAGAGGGGTATTTAAACAACTTAACAATACAGCAATCGAAGTCATGGATAGATCGTGTCACTCGTCATTATAACTCAATGGCTGTATTGAATCAGTCAATATTACCAAAGCCTTTATACTATATATATTCATCAAGTCTCTCTATCAGACGTACGTTTGGTTCATATATTCCATACAAGATGACACTGGCACCAATTGATACGAGACACTTACAGAGGATTATACAAGAAAACTATTATTTTATTATTCTTCCACAATGCAAATGTAAATAGTATATATATCACCATTAACGGAAGTACCATTTTTAATATAAATGCATCATTCCCGGAGAAAGTTATGCAGGCATATTATGAATTTCCGAAGGAAATGGGCATAGACCATGAGAATATCATATCCCCGAATAGTTTTCCGGAGAGGAGAACCATTGTTTAAATTTAATTTCGTACATGAGGATATGACAGAAGCTCTACCTGTAGAGAGGTCTGCCAGTATGCGAATCATTTTAAAGTTTAGTACAGCAGTAGCAACGCCCAGTGTCATCATGCTACTACGGGTATTTTATCGATTGATGCGGACAGAATTATTTATGATGATGCGAGGGCTTAGGACTGATAGATACAAGAGAGCAGGATAGAGCTCTAAGAGGGAGGGTGGACAAATTAGGGAAATACCTAGGCCTATTTTCTCCTGATCATGTGAGAGGTATAACCTTTGGGTCATACAGGGAGGAGGCTATCACCATCGCAAATACGTTGGAAACCTCTTCAAACATTAAAAGCATGGGAGACTGGGTGTGCTTTTATGTAGCTAAGTCACCTGAAAATTATATCATATCTTTTATAGATATTGTGTTAGCCCGGAGATATACAGTAAGCACTTCCTGGCTTTCTTCAAGAGGAATAAATCCTTTGAATTATTCAAATTCATGGTACCGATACAGCCAGATTCATCATAAAAGTGCGAGTTATGTTTATTCTTCATACATTCGGTTAGTCATTATAGGGTATATCATATGTTACAGAAAGTAAAGACCATGTTTTCTACCTGTATTTTAAGGCTAAATGATGGACCAAGAGATGCTACTCGGATTGGAAAGGGGGAGAAAAAAGGGCGATTACATATAAAGAATGCATCAGAATGAGGGATGATTATTGACATTTCAAAGTTTAATTATTACAAATAGTCTTAGTAGGGTATGTCCCTGGTTGGCGCAAGTTCATTTATATCCATGACAGGTGAGTTAATCTTAATTTTCTTTTTTATTCATTTATTAATTAGGGACGTGAATTATTCATAGGATTAATTTATTCCTTAGTTGAGCTGTCGTCATGAGTTTCATGTGTTAATTGTTTCATTCTTTAGCATCGTAGGAGAATTCTGAACCCACACATCGGTTATTTTCTATTTGACTACGATTAATTATATGTATATTTATATAAATATGTATTAATTATAAGTAGGAGAAATGAAAAATACATGCATATAAAAAAAAGATTAGTCTGGTTGTATATATAACACATAAAATAAAACTCGTTACATAATCATAAGGGTAGAATTATTTGCCAGTCTGAATTATGAGACCCTTTACTTCAGCTGCATATCCTTCCAACAATCTATTTATATGCAGTGAGCCAACGAATTTCAACCTCTGTGAGAATTATTCTACAAGTCTGTATAACCCTTCTCTTCTTGCGTGAATTGAGATTGTTGTGCATTCCTCTCTTGTTTGATGCAGCCTGTGGGAGAGACACCTGTTTGTAATGATGCCATCCCAGATGTAGAGGGTGAAGAATGTGTAGGAGAAGGAGGGGAATGTTCACTACGTACCCTCCTCAGTGCATTGTTATTTTTACTCCTTCGTCTCATGATAATTGACTTCTTAAGAAATCTTTACAAAGAAAAAGTAGGATTAGGTCTTGGAACAGAAGGGGGAGGAGGAGGAGGAGGAGGGGCGAGAGGTTTCCACACCGAGTGTGATAGCCGGTGGGAGGGATGAAAGTTCATTAACCCTTCCAGCGATATCATCACGAACCTTTGGATGACCGTATGAGTAAGATTCATATAGTGTCAAGTAATATCTTACGATTACGGGTTAAACACATGGTCCCCTCAACATTTTGCAGGCTATACACTTATTTTGTCAATATATCACTCTCCCGTATGGAATCCTTATATTGCTGATGCTCTATAGAATGTTGGATTGACTGCTGAATACCTATAAGAGTGTTAGATCGACTATTCATTGTCTTGTAAGAGTATACTTTAGGCTTGACACCTACAAGTTCGGTGATGTGGTCATTTGCAGTCTCAAGCTTTAAGAGACCAAGACTTCCCTTCTCTCTTGCATCGTGCAAATGATGATCTTCGGGAAAGTTACTAAAGTCATAATATTCCTCTAAAGGACCTTTTAACTCATCATCTAGATTTTCAACTTCCAAAGTAAAGAAGAAGCTATCAGTATCCATGTAAAGCAGCTTTATCTTTTCACCGTATAATCTTACGAGGGTATCATAAAAGAAGTCATACATAATCTTCTTTGATAAGTCTAGGATAGAGAAACCAATGTATATGGGAGAATCTGCCATAATATTCGTCATGGTGTGATTTACAATTACTCTATCCTCACTGATGACATCAACAGACTTGAATGTATGTTTAGAGACATTTCGGAGGATTGCACTTTTAGTTGAGTAGTTTAACTGACTTTTAATCGTAACCCCAAAGAGAGAATTCATCTTAACTTTTATTGTTGATTTCTTATCACAATCTGTCTCCCTCGCGCGCATAGCCGCACATCCTGCTATATACTCACGAAGGTAGTATTCCTGTCTGAATTTATACACCCTTCTGATAGTCGAAATCTTTAACCCTAACCTTATGAGTGTTTGCAAGAGGGGAAGGCATATTAATCTATTATTCATGGGGAGGTGTGTACCCATTAGCTAACTATTTTTTCGTGGGATGTTAATATTCAGTTCCTTGAGGAGATCCTTAGAATATTTAGAGATCAGATCCTTCGTGATATTAAGATGTTGCATAGCAAGGGGGAAGGCATCAGTTCTCACAGCCACAGAATCTTCAACATGCTCATATTATTATTATTATTATTATTATTATTATTATTATTATTATTATTATTATTATTATTATTATTACTAACTTACACATACTCTGTAGCAACATGCTGAATGGGAAACGTTAAACAGAATATAGTTCCATATGTAAACTAGAACGGTAGAGCACATACCTTCGCCAACTCCACATTTGTTAGCACGCTTATGCAAACAAATCGCATAACAATGGCCGCGTACGGACGAAACCTGCACTTTCTGCAAGTTCATTGACCTTTGACCCTCAACCGCTAACAAGGGTAATGATGTCACTATATATGTATATTGCAAGATGGGAAATTAAATTATGCACATTTTGGCACTAGTTTCATGCAAATCAGATAAAAATTGGCCACGATATAGCAAAAAGACTTTTTTTTTTTTTACTTTTTCGTTATCTTGACCTTAACCTTTGACCCAATCACTTCCAAAGTCTATTCAAATTATCCTTGGATCATGGCCAATCACCCCACCAAATTTTATGAGATTCGGTCTAATAGTTTTGAGTTATGAGAATCACAAATAAACGAACATACAAATATAAATAGATAAATATTCGCAACAACGAGAGAGAGAGAGAGAGAGAGAGAGAGAGAGAGAGAGAGAGAGTGAGTTGTAGATACTCATCTTATTTTATAATATCATCCCCTAGTAAAAAAAGATATATATATATATATATATATACATACAGTATATATATATATATATATACAGTATATATATATATATATATATATACAGTATATATACAGTATACATATATATATATATATATATATATTCCTTTTTTTTACAGCCACGGATCATCAGAGGAGAGTATTTTAAAGTTGTTTACCAGAGGCTCCACAAATTAGCCTTTGACAAATCGAGCCACCAGAACTACCAGTCCATTTTAGATGTGCTTCAGCCAGATGGATCTTTTTTTCGGATTTCGAGGTCAGTACCCCCTCTCATTTCCCTTTTGAAAATGCAAATATTGAAGAAAATCGAGTGTACTAAGGACTTCCAAAGGGGCTCAGCTGACTCTAGTCGCCCCCTGGTGGCCGGAAAAAGAGTGGTTCCCCAACCTACGAGACCTAGCCGTGGCCCCTTCCCATCACGAGGGGCTCAGAAACCTATCCCTTCACGCTTGGAGGTTATCGAGCGCCTCCTGACAAGGGAAGGATTCTCCCCAAGGGCGGCCTCCCCAGATGACGGGCTGCCTCCGCTCCTCCTCGAGGGCCGTATACCAAGCTAAATGGCTAGGGTTCTACACATAGTGCCGGAAGAACGACCGTAAGCCCATAGAAGCCTCCATCCCGACAATAGCAGATTACTTGGTTCACCTACGCCTAGATAGGAACATGTCGGTGCCATCCATCAAAGGGGTCAGAGCTGCCTTGGGACAGGTCACGTGGTTGAAAGGAATAGACCTGGGTGGTTTCAGACAACTGTCCATTTTTATCAAGAGTTTTGAGCAGTCCTGCCCTCCTCACTCCTTGATGGCTCCAGAGTGGGATGTCCTCTTAGTCTTGGACTCCCTCAAGAAACCACCGTTCGATCCCTTGCAGCAGGCCCTGGACAGAGAATTGACCCTGAAGACTGTGTTCCTCCTCGCCCTGGCCTCTTCCAAAAGGGTGGGCGAATTGCATGGGCTGGCAGCCAACGTTAGTCACTCTATTGGCTGGAAGGAGGCAATCCTAACCTTTGTGCCCTCCTTCGTAGCCAAGACCCAGAACCCAGCGGTCTCAAATCCAAGGTTCTCAGAGGTGGTGATCCCAGCCATCCCTAAGTCAGGTGACTCAGAGGACCTTCTGCTGTGTCCGGTTGGGGCTCTACAAAAGTACCTAGCATCGACATCCCGCTTAAGGCCCGCCATGAAACACCTGTTTGTCTCCACGGGCAAAGTGAGGAAGGTGATTTCGAAGAACACGATTTCCTACTGGCTTAGGGAGGTAATTCAAAGGGCGTATGTAGCGAAGGGCAAGCCGGCATCCTCGTCTGCCAGGCCCCATGATATCAGGTCCATCAGTACATCGATGGCCTTTTCTAAGAATATGTCTGTGGCACAAGTTCTTAAAGCAGGTGTGTGGAAGAGACAAAACACCTTCACTTCCCATTACCTGAAAGACTGCTCCTTAGTGTCTGGCGATGCGTACAGACTCGGCCCTATTGTAGTGGCACAACAGGGGATTTAATGCCATGACTTGCACACAGTGTTAACGTCCGAGGTGGGAGATGCGTTGAGTTCCATAACCCCCTCTCCAGCTACATGGCATGTATGGCAGTTCTACGTCGATGGATGTCCCCCAACTTGGGTGAGTGTTATTGCAGGTTTCATGAAGTTTCTTGAAGTGTTTTCTCCAACAGACCTTCCATATCACCTTGTCTTCCTCCCCTTCCTCGTTTCAGTTCCCACCTCCTAAGGCTAAGTGTCCTGAGAGAGTAGTCCTTGGTTACAATGCATCTGAACAAATATCAAATTCTTAGTAATTTGTATTTTTCCTAGCATACTTACCACGGACTACTCGCGAAGTATGTCCCACCCTACCTACCTCGCTAGATCTCGGAAGTAGCTGGCACTGAGACAACGGTGGCGCCTGGTTCGAGTACGAATGGCGACCTTTGCCCTGTCCTTATCAGGCCTGACACGGCTTTCTTCTTGGTGCATTGTGGGTCAAAGACAGTGGAAGGTCGCTTTGCGCAGGGAACATACCCTGGGGCATTTTACCGGCCTCATGCCTTATGCCTCTCGCCTGGAATGTAGTCCTCGTTGGGGGAAAAATTTTCTGGTCGCAAGTTTAAAGAGTAACTCCTGAGAGAGTATTCCGTGGTAAGTATGCTAGGAAAAATACAAATTACTAAGAATTTGATATTTTTTTTAAACATTTTCGTTTGTCATAATTACTATCAAATTTAGGAACGTTTTCGTCCAGCAGATTTGTTTTTTCACAGTTTAAGAATCTTAATTATTATTCCGGTTTCTGTTTTTAATATTTTTCTCTTCAGTGTCTGCAACTTTGAAGAAAAATTTTAATAGTAACTATTATTTTCTCCGTATCAACGTATTTTTAATAGGTATAGGTCTCAGTTCCTATCAACACATTGCCACTCGCATCTGACCTCTACGGATAGTTTCAGTTTTGAAATAATTTTTAATATTTTTTTTGGGGGGTGGGGGCCGGTTTGCGGTTGATTAGGGCAGGCCATAAGGAATGTGACCCAAGGCGATTATTAGGATCCCTGTTTAAAGGTTTAAAGGCCGCCCATGAATGGCAGAGGCAAGGGACAGTGGCATTGCCATATCTAGCAGGGCAATGCCCTTGACTTATAGAGACTGACCATATATACATATGATCAGCGCCCAAGCCCTCTCTCCACCCAATCTAGGACCAAGGAGGGCCAGGCAATGGCTGCTGATGACTCGGCAGATAGACCTATCGGCTCCCCCAAACCCCCCATCCTTAGCTCACAAAGATGGTAGCACCGACCAAAGGAACTAACGAATTTGAGCGAGACTCGAACCCCAGTCTGGCGTTCACCAGTCAGGAGCGTTACCACATCGGGGTGGCTATAATGCCGTCAGTGCACCTCGCGCCTTACACTGTAGACATCTCGGAAAGGTTCTCGCAACGTCTCTTCAGTAATTAATTGTACCTCCTTTTGAACTTTCCGCTGAACCTACTTAGCCCTATTCTTTCTTCCTTTTCGGTGCCCGCTCCGTTTTAAATCTTTCTTCGCAATGCACCATCAAGATCGAACCGCCCCCCCCCCCCCTCCCACCCACCCACCTCTTTGGACGCTCAGCGCTGAATGCCCCACCCGGCACTAGCCCAGGCCCATATAACCCAATTCCGCAAATCCATAAATAAATTCCATAAATCAGGACGATCATCAATTAGTTTGTTAGCTATCTTTGTACTCTCCACAAAGGGTGATACTCGTGGTGGAAAGTAAAAGAAAGACAACCGAAGGTTGATAAGTGGATGAAAATATACATATTATAAGGAAATACACCCACAGCAAAGTCAGTTAGAAAAACCAAGTGGCTGAAACACTGCACGAGAGAATTGCTACAAATTGAGCATCCAACAAATCGTGTTGACGCGAGAATACTTTTAGATGGTTTCAAATTATTGATATATGTCTACTGTAGGTTCTAGAGCCTTTATATATGCTGCCCCGAGACTATACAATAAGCTCCCAATAGACACCTGAAAGACTGAAGATATTAAGGCTTTCAAGAGGAAACTGAAGACTTTATTGTTCTCTAAGTGCTTCGATAGTGTGGGTTTGACAATAAGTGATCAATATACGGTGTGAAATGCTGAATAAAAATGCTGTGAAGATCCTGTTGACAATAAGGTTCCCCCGCTGTATAGGACCAGAAAAGCAGCCCTTAAAGTAAAGTAAAGTAAAAATCGCACCTCCCAACTGTAAACTTTACCTCTGCCCCTCCATTATATCCTGCCCCCCACCCCCCTCGCTATATCTAAGGATTTTCAAAACAATATAGCTGAATTCAACGGGTGTTTGACGACCATTCAATAAATTTAGCTTATTTTATTAAATATATCACGGATTTGAATGAATTCAGCTAAAAATAAAACTCTGCTGATTTATTTAAAGTTGGCAACTCAGTCCTCAGCAGCCTTAAACACCTGTTTTTCAGGTGCCGTTTTAATTTAGACTTCCACCATTTCGAAATAACAACCATCAACACTAACATCTGTGAAGAGAAACAAGTGCCTTATTAATCACTGAAATGCCAGCATCAGAGAGAGAGAGAGAGAGAGAGAGAGAGAGAGAGAGAGAGAGAGAGAGAGAGAGAGAGAGAGAGAGAGAGAAGGGGGGGGGGGGTTAGGCTATACATACTTGACGATGTGAAAACTGACATGTGTGAGTTTGTCTACTAGTTTATTTTATAATTGTTTTACTGTATATCTATGATATATACATATATACATACACACATACACACACACACACACACATATATATATATATATATATATATATATATATATATATATATATATACATATATATATATATATATATATATATATATATATATATATATACAGTATATACATATACAGTATATATATATATATATATATATATATATATATATATATATATATATATATATATATATATATATATATATATGTGTGTGTGTGTGTGTGTGTATATATATATAATATAATATACAGTATATGTAAATATAATATATATATATATATATATATATATATATATATATATATATATATATATATATATATATACTGTATATATATACAGTATATATATATACATATATATATATATATATATATATATATATATATATATATATATATATATATATATATATATATCTTATAAAGCTGGTCTAGTGTAGAGTAAATATTTATTTAAATATTTCATTTGTGTATTTGAGGTGAATAGCCCGCTCTTAAGATGAGTTCCTCTCATGTAGATATAAATTTTTTATGTAAATTACATAAGACTTTTGTCATTAATTTCATTGCATTTTTCATTTAAGTCAGTATATGTAAATTTACGTTATTTTTAAGACAACTTTTTATTTCACATATTTTGTTACAAAGTCTTAGGTAGCTTATTCAAGAGTAGTATATGAGCCATACAAGATATGAACAAGGGCTTATGTAAATCTTTTTATATTTTTATGAGGTTTTGTGTCATGTTTGTGAGAAAATACGCAATTCTTATATTTACCACGTATTTTGGATGGTTCTCGAAAACTTCAGTGTTAGACTTTATCTTTTATATATTTCCGAGAACAGTGGGCGGGCGGAGCAGCTGAGAGAGGGAGTTGCCTGAAACCAAAGTTTGTCCCTTAAATTTGTATCTAGTTGGGAACTCTTGCGTCGCTAGGTGCCGGCCTCAAGCCACGAGACTAATCTGTTAGAATATTCTAAAAGTAACCAAGTCATATATAAGCACCCCCAGGGATGCATCGGAACAGAAGAGAACCAGCCTGTCCTGTGAACGAGCCAAAGTGCATCTCTCTCTCTATCTCTCTAGTACCTATAGTGTGTCCTCTCCAAAGTGATTTTGTGCCCCAACGTAAATCGTGGGTTGAAAAGATACGAAAGACGTTAAAGGTGATTTTAAATCTATTGTGTTGTGATGAGTGTTGACATTATGTAAATATTTGTAACTGGCCCAGTGAGATTTATGAAAATATGTGAAGTTAGTAAGTTTATCAGTTACTTTATGTAAGTTCTTAAAGAGTTTAAGCATTAGAGTGTAATTATTTCTTTTGGCTTAGTCTAAGATTTTATTCAGATTTGATATTTCAAGTCAAGGGATTATATAATTTTCCATGTTCCGGGTTTAGCTAGTTTTCATCACCACACTGGCCAGTATGGAGTGATAATGGTGGGAGATTTTCGTCTGATTGCTCACAGCAAACTAACCTAGTATGAGTGGCCATAACTAGTACAGCTTTGTTGATCGTGGTGATGCGCAAACCCTTTCACCACGTTAAGGTACCTCCATTCAGAAAGCGATATATATATATATATATATATATATATATATATATATATATATATATATATATATATATATATATATATATATATATTCTTACAAAGCTGGTCTTCATGGAAATAGAATATTTTATTCATGTATTTTATATATGTATTTAGGTGATGGCTAGCCAGCTCGTAGGGTGATTTCAATTCACTAGGATTAAGTAATGTATGTAAATTACATAAGACTTTCGTCATTCCTTTAATTGTATTTTCATTCAGTTCACTATAACTAAATTTACATTATTTCTAAGAATTAACTTTTTATTTCACGTAGTTTTGTTACAAAGTCTTATGTAATCTTGTAGGTATGCTGTATGACACACACGAGGTATAAACACGAGGAGTTACCTCATTTCTATGTTCCCACGTTGTTAGAAAAGACATGAAAATTCTAGATTAAGATTTTTTACTTTTTTGTAATGTTACGAGAGGAAGGTGGGTAGAGTTAGTTAACTGAGAGGGAGTTGCCTCGCATGCTATGTTAGTATCCCCTTCTTCAAATTACTACGTTGGCAACCTTGACGCTGCTAGGCCATAACCCCCATGCTTTCAGTAAGCCAAACTGGGGGGTTCTGGAATTAGTCAAGTTTATATATATATATAGGACCTAGCAATGCATAGGAAGCAGAAGAGATCCAGCCTATTCCTTTGACAGACCCAACTTCCGCCAGCCCTCTCTCCTCTCAAGTGTGTATAGCGTATCCTCTCAAACGTCACTAGCGATTTCTATCCAACGTATATCGTGTAAAGTGTTGTTCAAACATTGGTGATATTATTGGGTGATTAGTTAAAAGTGTAGTGTGTTAATGTAAATACATTTTATAACATAAATGATTGTAACTTGCCCTTTGAGGTTTCGGTTAATCAATGAAGTGCATTAAAAATTTTGCTTAACCCTTCCGTAACCTTGTGTGAACCAAAAGATGTAAGTGTAACAGTTACGTAAATGTAAGTTTCATTAATGTTTATTCATTAGAGTGTTAAAGTGTTAACTCTTTTCAATAATTGTTAAAATTGGATATTTTTATAAATTAATTTCCTAGTATGAAAAGTGTTTGTATCATTTTCTGAAGTGTTATGTTATAAGTCTCAGATCTAGTTCAGATTTAAATTTAGAGTGACTTATTTTTGGTGTTAATTCTTTTGAATTGCTGTTATTTTTTATAGAATATATATTTATTTTTGCAAAGCGGGTATTATTTTGATCACCAATATTCAATACAGTACTTTGCTCACTATCCCTGACTAAGAACTGAAGTAAGAGGTTGGTTTTTGAACAGTTCACATAAAGTAATCACCTAGTATTGTTTTGAGTTATGTAAAGAGAAGGGATCTTTGGATATTCAGTGTTCATGTATATTACCGTCTGGGAGTTTCTTAACTTTCTCAGGGCTGGGTGTATTCCTAGTATGTATCAGAATTATGTAAAATAAAACAGGCAAGTTTTGGAGCTCAGGAATTTATGTAATTAGCTAGTCGTTATAATATATATATATATTACTACCAATTGTGTCACGTGGTGGGCCGGGAAATCGGGTAAAACTTGCTGGTAAGAGACTGATGTCTCGCCAGGTAAATCCTCGGACAGCTAGGTAGCGTCAGGTTCCGATTTCTTTTATGGCCTCTCGTGGCATGGTTGGTTTCGACTTGGCCTTTCATTGGAAGGGGCTAGCGTTCGATCCCAAGTATGAGGTAGAAATTTATTTCTATTTGAACACGATGTTGTGTTGATATTTATCCATATATATATATATATATATATATATATATATATATATATATATATATATATGCATATATATGTATATATATATGTATATATATATATATATATATATATATATATATATATATATATATATATAGGTAGATAGATAGATAGATAGCCATTTTGGTGCTACTTTCTCACCTATATTAAGCTGCTGGCTACTAAAAGTGCCATCATTTCAAAGACAACCACCTCATTCTACTCATTATCAGATATTTTGACCAGTTCGTCGGAAAAAAAAAAAGTATTCATCAAAACTTATAAGTGAAAAGGATGGTATATAATCTCACTCATACATCGTATATCGAGACTTGCAATAAATATGAAAATGTACATTTATAGATTTGCCAGGAAGACTTAAATTTTTTTTTAATCTACTGATAATCAAGAATTTATTTTTGTCCTCAAAATTTGGAAATAAAACTCATTAAAGATTCGTCAGAGGATATCCAGAAATCATTCAAGTCTCTGGTTAAGAATTCGTAAGACTGGGCATTACTCGTCTTACGCTGCTACTGCAACATTGGAAGAAAATAATGACCTCAGCATTTCTGTTAAGCTTGATTTCAAGGGAGGCATTATGATAAAATCCAAAAGATCACGAATATGCCAGTTTACAAAATGAAAGGAAATGCCTTCAAACTTCAGACCCCAAAATGAAGGCAATCATCAGCATTTAATGCCCGACTTCACTGCCACAGTTCATCACTAAAAATTAAAGCTTGCGCACCTAGTTGATCACTACCACATTCAATAAATGTATTCCTCCAAAACTAATCATAGGAATATGAGAATCTTCCCCCTCTTAGGACTTTATTCCCGAAGCCCAAAGCGGTTTCCAAAGCCAAAGGTTTGGCCATCGTTAAACGTGCCTTTTCGGACCCTGTCATCTCCCAAGGAGGTACTTAACCTCCTTGTCATCTCCGCCATAAGAAGCAAGAAACATGGCGGTCAGTATGTTCATTAACGCCAACAGCTCATTGCCATGTCATCCTTGGAACTGGAAGTACAAAGTCCGGAAAGGACCACCTCTTCCTCAGACTTCACCACCGTTATCACTACATTAAGGGGTCGGTTGCCTGATGCACCCTCTCCAATGTCTTCTATCAAAGGCATCCTCTTCTATCAAACCTTTTCTCTCCACATCACCCTTCACCTTATCTCACCATCAAATTCTCTGCCTCGGTCTCGATCTTCTCCCCCTAACAGGTTCCTCCCAAGTCCCAAGTCCTCCTCACTCCCTCCCCACCATCCATCCTCAACACATGTCCACACCATCTCAGTCGTGACACTCTCATCACCTTTGTAATCTTCACTACGACTGCCAAATAGAACAAATAGAATAGTAACTG
>NC_090751.1:26333394-26335894 GCF_036898095.1 Palaemon carinicauda | reverse complement strand
AACTGCATATTACCAGACGCTGCACAAGCTGGTATCGATGTACCCAAAGCTTTAGGAATATACTTTTTTTTTTCTTTTCTGTAAGTTTACATTCGAAAACATGCATACACAACTGAACCTATCTAAATTAGACATTTTAAAAGGCAACACAAAGTCAATAAGATAATCGTCAGTGTTTCGGTTTCAATCGGCAACGAACATTGATTTATGAGAAACTCGGATCACTTAAACGAATTCCAGTGGACGAGGAAGAGGAAGGCATTCGAGTCATTTCAGAAGCCCGTGCTATGGCTGAGGTTTAGGAGAGGAGAAAGACATTTCGTTTGCAATTGATGAAAATAGATTGTCAAATAAGTTATATATGAAGCAAATGCACGGAAATTCCTATTTAATCTCCTATATTTTGAAAGAGATTTTATCTTTCTGAGGAACAGTATAACATTGGCACTGACAATTCTTTGAGTGTATTTTTGGGGCAATGTTCGGTAAAAAAAAAAAAAGCAACATACGCTTTTAATAACTACATAGGAACCCCATCTCAAAGATAAATCAATCCTAGCTTTTTGGTGTGTACATGCTTACTGTGGATCTGCGCATGCGTAGGATAAGGAGATAGCAAGTGCAGTAGAATACTGATGGATGCAATGAATTTTTTCCAGATGCAGACGTTGCTATTATAGCCTCTGACTTAGAGGAGAAAGATACAACCTCGTAGAAGGTATTACTATTTGTTTACTTCATGCGGTGCACTGCAGACAATACTTTGTATTTCGTAGCTTCCTCTGTCCCTATGTGTACTAATTTTTAGCTTTCTAGTGTACTTTACCCTCATTCATGCCTTCTTTCTTACATCTTGTTTAACCTTCTAGAGTGCAACTTCGATTGTTTTCTTTCAGCCTCACTTCAGCGCTGAATGGCCTCCACACCAAAATTCTACAAATTAAATCAAATCAGGAAGAGACAGACTGATCTTTGTTAGAGATTATCTCAATCAGATACATCTGCTGGAAGAGGAGGACAATTTTCATCTTTTAGAAGTTTTCTTACATTTATCTAAAATATTGTACACAATCACACAGCTTGATTGAAAGTTGTTATATATCTAATAATTAATAAGTTTTTTTTTTTCCTTATGTTAGGAATATTTTGGAATTGGTGATGGAGGCAAGGGCGTATGTCTAGACTCGGTATTCAACCTGAACAAAGACGATTGCCATGTTCTATCTTTTGGCATCAGTAAGGACTGGACTTTTGACGAGGCTTTTGGCAAATTCGGATGCAAGGTAGGTACTGAAAAGCAGGCAAAGAAAAAGAACTGCGATATCTTCTCTTATCTTATTTTGCTTGCAGATAGAACAAAAAAAATTTTTTTTTGCTGATGTTGTCTGATCAATTCCAACTTTTTTATTGCATTTTTTTAAGTGAGGGTCTTCATTTAACTGGTTTTCTTCATGTACTATATCAGACGAAAACCAAAAAAAAAATTGAGATACTATCTCTAGAGTTACCATATTGGGACCTTTGACTGGCAAGAAAGTACTACATTGGACCCTTCTCTACTTATGGCTAATGTTTCCTTTGCCTACACATACGCAGAATAGTCTGCCCTATTCTATACACATTCTCCTCATTCCTCATATACCTGACAATACTTAAGATGGCTGAAAAAATTCTTCTTCACTGCAAGGGTTAACTACTGCACTGTTATAGTTCATTGGGTACTTTCCACTTGGCAAGGGTAGAAAATACTATTTTAGCTACGGTAAGCATCTCTTCCATGGTCTCTCCACTGTCTTGGGTTAAAATTCTCTTGCTTGATCTGTTTCCTTAATATTTCCCTTCGTCACTAGGTTTTTTTCCCTGTTGAAGCCCTAAAGGGTTCATAGTATCCGGATTTTCCAACTAGCGTTGTAGTTTAGCTAATAATAATAATAATAATAATAATAATAATAATAATAATAATAATAATAATAGTAGTAGTAGTTCTTTTAGAAATATGTCAAGTTTCTCATTATTTCATAATTATTACTATTACTAGCTAAGCTACAAACCTAGTTGGAAAAGCAGGATGCTATAAACCCAAAGGGCTCCTACAGGGGAATAATAGCCCAGTGAGGAAAGGAAACAAGGAAATAAACTGCAAGAAGATTAATAACAATCAAAATAAAACATTTTAAGATAATTAAACACCATTAAATTAGATCTTGAGATTATTGTCTTTGGCAGGTCGTGTCTTTTGACCCAACCATTAAAAAAGAGGACCACCAACACAGCGAGAACGTTAGATTCCTCAATCTAGGAATAAGCAACAAGAATGAATCAAGGAATTCGGAAGGATGGACAATCAACGTAAACCATGAATTATTATTTATTTATTTTTCAATCTAACCCACGGGCTCTTGCTCCAAGTTCTGTAGGATCCTATATTTCTTGAAAATGCAATATCATAACAGTAGATTAAACTGTTTCCATGAATTATTATATTTTTTAAATTTATCCC
>NC_090751.1:26325894-26328394 GCF_036898095.1 Palaemon carinicauda | reverse complement strand
GAGAGAGAGAGAGAGAGAGAGAGAAAGCCGGCTAATTAGTCAAAAGTTTTCTTCAAACGATAATTATCATCTTAAAACCGCGGAGTTCTTTCCAATTATAGTTTTAACTATTACTTAAGACTTTAGTTTCTCTGCTATCTCTCAGTGGATTGGTTAGTTAAGTTGGTCTCAGTGGTTTTACGATAAGAGAAATCGGTGAGAAATCCGGGAAGAAATTAAGGTAAGAACATCAATGTTTACGTTAATAATCATACATTATCTCAATTTGAGGAAATTTCATCGCAAAGAGTGAATCCATTTCTAATCAGATAAGGGTAATGACAGTGAGTTTTGCACATTACTCTTCTGTTATTATTATTATTATTATCATTATTATTATTATTATTATTATTATTATTATTATTATTATTATTATTACTTACTTACTTACTAAGTTACAACCCTAGTTGGAAAAGCAGGATTCTATAAGCCCAGGGGCTCCAACAAGGAATATAGCCTAGTGAGGAAAGGAAACATGGAGAGATGAAATATCTTATGAAAAGTAACAACATTAAGACAAATATATCCTATATAAACTATAAAAACTATAACAAAACAAGAGAAAGATAAATAAGACAGAACAGTGTTCCCAAATGTACCCTCAAGCAAGAAAACTCTATCTTATTTAAATATACTGTGTATAGTATATGTTGATCTGAATGCAATCTACATGAATATATACGCCAAACTGATCTTGTAGGGGTACTAGAAGAGCTGGAAGACCCAGTCCTATATGGCTGAAGACTGTGAAGCGCGAAGTAGGAGACGAGGAATGGAGAAGCACTGAATTAAAAGCTCAAGATAGAGACGACTGGCAAAATCTAACCGAGGCCCTTTGTGTCAATACTGTAGGCGTAGGAGGAGATGATTATCGTGTAGGTCCTGAAGTGAGTCGGGTTTCCCTTCGTCATAGAACCGGGAAAGAAGTCCTTAAAATAAAGTACATATTGTAGGATATCCTCCTTATAATTCCTTTGGATTCATTGAACTTTTTCGACAGGACCACATTAATGTCCAGGAAATACGGGTTTTAGTACAGGGATATTATTATTATTATTATTATTATTATTATTATTATTATTATTATTATTATTATTATTATTATTATTATCTATAATGTATCCAAATTTATAACCAGGGCTAAAAATTTCCAGGTTAAACATAAAGTTAAAATTGAACCCTAAGAGAAGAGTAGACGAACTGTAATAAAGATAAACAAACAGAAAGGAATGGCAAAAACAAATTGTTATGTAAACTTATCAAAATACGTTTTAAAACAAAGAAAATCATTTTAAACTCTTCTGAGTATAGTTTTCGTGTGACCTCGGCAGTCAGATAATATGAAGCTGCTCAAGCAAGTGTTAGTTTAGGCCAATGCCCAAGCTGTGTCATCGACTCCAAAATCTAACCATTGTTCTCTAGTCTAAGGTTGTGTCATATCCTCTGTACCATGGTCTTTCACTGCCTTGGGTCAGAGTTCTCTTGCTTGAGGGTACGCTCGGGCACACTATTCTATTTCATTTCTCTTCCTCTTGTTTTGTTAAAGTTTATATAGTTTATATGGGCGATATTTATTTTGATGTTACTCTCCTTAAAATATTTTATGTTTCCTTTTTTCCTTTCCTCACTGGGCTATTTTCCCTGTTGGAGCCCCTGGGCTTATAGCACCCTGCTTTTCCAACTAGGGTTGTAGCTTAGCAAGTAATAATAATAGTAATGATAATAATAATAATAATAATAATAATAATAATAGTAATAATAAAAATTTTACATGGCATAATTTATGGCGACACCAAAAGCCTCATCTGACGTGTCCGGCATGTGGCCAGGTTTCAAAGGCCAAGATTGGCCTTGAGAGCCATAGCAATGCACACACACTTTACATAATACATTCGTCATCTAAGGATATTCAAATGTCGTCATCGATGACAAGGCACAGGTCTGTTTTTAGGTCATATTATAGAGAGAGAGAGAGAGAGAGAGAGAGAGAGAGAGAGAGAGAGAGAGAGAGAGAGAGAGAGAGAGAGAGAGAGAGAGAGAGGCTTTAGAAGATACACGTGTGTAAAAGATGTTAGTATTTTCAGTGATAAACACTACGTGGCATTTGCTATCCAAGTCAGGAATTGCGAGTTCTAGTTTTTCTCAAATATCTTTCGAACTCATTATTTGATCAACATTGTACAAGACACCTCCCTATAATTTTTGGTAATATAGTGCGTTGTTGAATAACATTAGTTGATTAAGTATCATGATGTAACTCTAAAATAGACGCTCTAACTAACGCTATTATTATTGTTATCACTAGTTAAGCTACTACCCTAGTTGGAAGAGCAGGATGCTATAAGCCCAAGGGCTCCAAGAGGGAAAATAGCCGAGTGAGAAAAGGAAATAAGGAAATAAACTACAATAGAAGTTTAAGAACAATAATAATATTAAAAGAATTATTTCATATATAAACTAT